>NC_137877.1:41831772-41894272 GCF_963924005.1 Protomyctophum bolini | reverse complement strand
CTCCACTCCTGTGGGACAGACAGACAGACAGACAGAATAATATAAAGAAATGGTAAATGGTGCATTTATATAGCGCTTGTATCCAACCCTGGGGGAGCCTATACATCCGGCCACGCTACCGCTGGCCCAATGCCTGTGCCTGATAGAAGTTAAGGGTAGACAGTGTACCGTACTGTACCGTACCGTACGTACTGTACCTGTGCTTTGGTAGTGAAGAGTGTGAGCTGGTTGATCAGCTCCTGACACTCACTGACAGACGAAGCCACTTCATCACCGCTTAGATAGCCGACAGCCTGGGCCTGGTACCACTGGTACAGCTACACGCACGCACGCACGCGCGCACGCGCACGCACACACACACACACACACACACACACACACACACACACACACACACACAGAGAGAGAGAGAGAGAGAGAGAGAGAGAGAGAGAGAGAGAGAGAGAGAGAGAAAGAGAGAGAGAGAGTTGGAGTTGGAGTTATTGCAAAAAAAGATCACGAGATCTACTGAATGTGACAAACTTCATGGGAACTCTAGTCTACATTCCTTTGAATGTAGAGTTCAGGAAGGAATGCTCCAGAACATTGTTCTGCATTTAAGTTCCATTGTAATTATTTATTTATCCTGATTTATAATGTTGTGTTTGATTGTTTTGACTGTATTTGTGTATATTGTAACCTTGGCTACACAACTGTATTTCCGAGTATAAATAAAGGTGATGATGATGATGAATTAGGAACTTATTTTAACCACATGAAAGCACGTTCCTGTCCTGGGGGGGGGGGGGGGGGGGTTACATTCGCCAAAAATAGAAGATCTACAAGCTCACAACTTGCGATGCGCTGTGAGCTTGTTGATCAGGAGTGCCCACACTTCTTTTTTTTTTACTTGAGAGCTATATCAAAATGACCAGCTCGACATCATGTTAGCAACACTCTGGAAACTAAATATTGCATTCTGTAGCGCAACAGATGCAAATAATGTCCTTTTCCCAAGTAGAATAATACAATATAAATTATACAATCTGTATGGTAGAGTATGTGAATAAATATAACTTATACAATCCTTATGGTAGTAGTATGTTAATACAATATAACGTATTAAATCCTTATGAGTATGTTAATACAACTGTATAAGTATGCTAATAGAACATAAGCGGCATGGCCTATAGTCCTCCGCATCGAACTAATCCTGTCAGGGATTAAAGTGGTATTTTCACATTCAGTATAACGGCACCCGGGGAGCAGTTATGGCTGCAGTGTCTTAACCCATTCTGACCTGAGATCAGATTCATACTGGACACACACTGGTCTGATGATCCCCTTTCTGACCTGAGATCAGATTCTAATAATGTCAGTCGCTCTTCGATTTTTCAAAAATAGCAGACCTACAAGCTCGTAGCGTGCCACTCGGTGGCGCGCTATGAGCTTGTAGATCTGCTATTTTTCAATAGCTAAAGCATAACATGATGCTAACACCAAAATGCGTTCCCGTTCAGAATGGGTTAAACCCCAGGCTTGGCAAAACAGCGAATCTACAAATACATTCCAGGAAGTAAAGCAGCGCAACGCAGTAAGACATTATTTCTGTAAATAATAATTAATAGCATGTCGTCAGGCTGGATCGTGTTCACACGGAGCAGAGATCGAGTGACCTCCGAGGGATCCGTCGGTCACTCAGTAGAGCGTCCAGGAATAGACGTTGTGACTGCATGAATGCAACGGCCTCAGATCGTCAGACATACCTGGAGCTCATCCATGGTGTATAAATAAGACAACTAACTGTACGAAGACCATTCTACATACATGACGTATTTTAGACCTGAGGAGGACGATTCTACGAATGTCTTCTATACTATCCTGACAGTTTTCTGAAAAACCTCATGGTTCTCTATAGTCAGTGGTTCTCAAACTATTTCACGTCAAGGAGCCCCAGAATTATATTAATTTGGACGCCGAACCCCCATCTGAAAATATGTTGTTCCAGGGACCCTCCTCCCAGAAGCATAGATTTGAGTTAAAAACATTTGCTCTGAAATTTGCACAAAATAGCAGATTTACAAGCTCGTAGATCTGCTATTTTTCAATAGCTAAAGTATAACATAATGCTAGAAACACCCATCCTGAATGGGTTAATACACTCTAGTAGTAGTGTAGAAGTCCTAAGCCTCGTGGAAAGTAACTAAATACATTTACTCAAGTTTGATCATTTTGAGATAGTTTTACTTTACTGGAGTATGTTCCAATTCCCAATACTTTTACTTCTACTATTTATTACATGCCAGAGAAGCTGCATAAGATGACCAGTTGTAGATGTTGTATTTTCTCTGCTGGATAGTGCAGAAAAAAAGAGGGGGATTTTCATCCATATGTTTTGGTCATGCAGTGTCATTTCAGTCCACTAAAACAGTGGACTGAAATGCTCAAAAGTGGAAAAATAATTCACCAGTTTGAGTCCCGAAATCTAATTTCTCTTTTGGGTTAAACACATTGGCTAAAACGTTTGAAAACCCCCCTGTTGTAGTATGTTTGCCCGGGATTCGAACTAGGGTCTCCCACGTGAAGGTCCAACATCTTAAACCACTAGACCAAAGGGATATTCCTCTGGACCGTGGGGTAGATTAGAGTTTTGAGGCCATCAGCTGGCTGAGGCTCTGAGCCACTCTGATACATGTTATGATGTGAAATTAGTTATAGAGAGGTTGAGTTGCATGACTGTACCTGCTCATAGTGTTGTTGCCACTCAGACACCAGCATGGTGTGGTGTTGTTTTTGGAGTAGTAGATGTTCTTCTTCTTCTGTGTCTTCCTCCTCCTCCTCCTCCTCCTCCTCCTCTTCATCTTCCTCCTCTTCCTCCTCCTCCTCCTCCTCTTCCTCCTCTTCGTCGTCCTCCTCCTCTGCTTCCTGATCTTTCTGTAGTTCTAATTGTTTATGTAGTTGTTGTACATTTTTGTCATCTTCTGTCTCTGTTTCTTCATCTTCATCTTCATCTTCATCTTCATCTTCTTCCTCTTCCTCTTCCTCTTCCTCTTCCTCTTCCTCTGTGTGTTCTTGTTGTTCTTCTGTTTCTTCATCACCTTCCTCTTCTTTTACTACTTCTACGTCTTTGTGCTCTTCTTGTAGTTGTTGTTTATCTAGTAGTTGTTCTTCTGTTTCTTCTTCTTCTTTTTCTTCTTCGTCTTCTTCTTCGTCTTCATCGTCGTCTTCTTCTCCGGTTTCTTCATCTTCTTCCTTTTCCTCTTCTACTTCTTGTAGCTGTTGTTCATCTAGTAGTTGACCTTCGTCATCTTCTATTTCTTCTTCTTCCTCCTCTTCTTCTGGTAGTTGTTTAACTGGTTCTGCTTGTTGTAGTTTAGCTGGTTCTGGTCGTTGCAGTTCTAGTTGTTTAACTGGTTCTGGTTGTTGTAGTTTAGCTGGTTCTGGTTGTTGTAGTTGTTTAGCTGGTTCTGGTTGTTGTAGTTTAGCTGGTTCTGGTAGTTGTAGTTTAGTTGGTTCTGGTCGTTGTAGTTGTAGTTTAGCTAGTTCTGGTTGTTGTAGTTGTTTAGCTGGTTCTGGTTGTTGTAGTTTAGCTGGTTCTGGTCGTTGTAGTTGTAGTTTAGCTGGTTCTGGTTGTTGTAGTTGTTTAGCTGGTTCTGGTTGTTGTAGTTTAGCTGGTTCTGGTAGTTGTAGTTTAGCTGGATCTGGTCGTTGTACTTGTAGTTTAGCTGGTTCTGGTTGTTGTAGTTGTTTAGCTGGTTCTGGTTGTTGTAGTTTAGCTGGTTCTGGTAGTTGTAGTTTAGCTGGTTCTGGTCGTTGTAGTTGTAGTTTAGCTGGTTCTGGTTGTTGTAGTTGTTTAGCTGGTTCTGGTTGTTGTAGTCGAGCTGGTTCTGGTTGTTGTAGTTTAGCTAGTTCTGGTCGTTGTAGTTGTAGTTTAGCTAGTTCTGGTTGTAGTTGTAGTTTAGCTAGTTCTGGTTGTTGTAGTTGTTTAGCTGGTTCTGGTTGTTGTAGTTTTAGTTTAGCTGGTTCTGGTCGTTGTAGTTGTAGTTTAGCTGGTTCTGGTTGTTGTAGTTGTTTAGCTGGTTCTCGTTGTTGTAGTTGTAGTTGAGCTGGTTCTCGTTGTTGTAGTTGTAGTTGAGCTGGTTCTGGTTGTTGTAGTTGTAGTTGTTTAGCTGGTTCTGGTTGTTGTAGTTGTTTAGCTGATTCTGGTCGTTCTAGTTGTAGAGCTGTTTCTAGTCGTTGTAGTTGTAGTTTAACTGGTTCTGGTCGTTGTAGTTGTAGTTTAGCTGGTTCTGGTCGTTGTAATTGTAGTTTAGCTGGTTCTGGTTGTTGTAGTTGTTTAGCTGGTTCTGGTCGTTGTAGTTGTAGTTTAGCTGGTTCTGGTTGTTGTAGTTGTTTAGCTGGTTCTGGTCGTTGTAGTTGCAGTTTAGCTGGTTCTGGTCGTTGTAGTTCTACAGTTTCTTCATCTTCATCATCTCCTACTTCATCCTCTGTTTCTGTGTCTTCTGTCTCTTCTTCTTGAAGTAGCAGTTGTTGTTGTTGCTTCTGTTGTAGTTGTTGTACTAAATGTTGTTGTTGTTGTTGTCGTTGTTGTAATTGTTGTCGTTGTTGTAATTGTTGTAATTGTTGTCGTTGTTGTAACTGTTGTTGTTGTTGTTGTTGTTGTTGTATGATGGTGTGGTCAGTATGTTTCTGTTGTTGTTGTGGTGTGATGGTGTGGTCAGTCTTTCTCCGTCTGTCCTGCAGCAGCTCCATCAGACGCTCCACCTGGACCGCACTCTGACACACAGGAAACTCCACCTGTAGAGACACATCCACAGGTAACTAGAGACACGCCCACAGGTAACGCCACCTATAGAGACACGCCCACAGGTAACTAGAGACACACCCACAGGTAACTAGAGACACACCCACAGGTAACTAGAGACACACCCACAGGTAACTCCACCTGTAGAGACACACCCACAGGTAACTAGAGACACACCCACAGGTAACGCCACCTGTAGAGACACACCCACAGGTAACTAGAGACACACCCACAGGTAACTAGAGACACACCCACAGGTAACTAGAGACACACCCACAGGTAACTCCACCTGTAGAGACACCCCCACAGGTAACTAGAGACACGCCCACAGGTAACGCCACCTGTAGAGACACACCCACAGGTAACTAGAGACACACCCACAGGTAACTAGAGACACACCCACATGTAACTAGAGACACACCCACAGGTAACTAGAGACACACCCACAGGTAACTAGAGACACACCCACAGGTAACTAGAGACACACCCACAGGTAACTAGAGACACACCCACAGGTAACTCCACCTGTAGAGACACACCCATCACTATCTATCCATCGGTCCTGAATCAAAGCTTCATTTTTATTGGCTTTTATTGATGTGGGCCTCGACATGTCATCACGCAGCACGTTTTTGTTTTCAGGAAGTAATTAAATAAAGATTTGTATGGACTTTTGATATAAAAACATCCATTGTTAGGAATGCCCACATGATGACCAAGGATATGGTCTAAAAGTGTGAAAAACATATTTTTTATTTCACTACAACTTTAAAACCTCAGTGCCAAAACCTAGCCTGGTGGAACCACTCCCCCTGCTGGACGACATTTGTATTCTGCCAGAAGGGAGAGTCTGGTCTCTCTCGGACAGAGACCATGCACTCCGAACCAATTCTGGTCGGAGCGATATGCGGCCGTATGCGGCCGCTTGAGGCGGGCTCAATGCGAGACTGCAGACATATTGAAGCTGTGCCACAGCGCACATGTAAACACAACCTAACAAGACTACAACTCAAAATGATAATGGAAATATCAGATTTTTGTCCCGCTTTGCTTCGGGTTCATCGTTTCTGCTTGAGAGAGACCAGATGCAGGGAGGAGGAGGAAACTGGTGAACTCAATACTGCCGCAATCTGGTAGACTCAGGTTAGCCAAAACCTAGCGCTATTCTTCAATTTAACCACATGGTAAAACTATGCCTAACCCAAAACTTATCTCTAATCTTATTCTTCACATACAAGAATACAAGAACCACCGCACAGAGCGGTCGGTGTGAGGTCGGTGTGAGGTCGGTGTGAGGTCGGCGTGAGGTCGGCGATAGGACTCGTGTGCGTGTTTTAAGGCGAGTATTTCCGGTAACTCTCTCTCACCTCCTCTCCTGTGTTGGTGGTGAGCTGCAGTTCCCCTCCTGTCCTGCGGAGGGCCTCAGCCTGTAGCTGCGTCATTGTCTGGAGCAGAACACTGCTGCTGTTTAACACCTGGAGAGACTTCTGGAGCAGCTCTGGAGAGGAGAGGAGAGAGGAGAGCAATGCATTTAGAATGGAGAGGAGAGCAATGCATTTAGAATGGAGAGGAGAGGAGAGCAATGCATTTAGAATGGAGAGGAGAGGAGAGCAATGCATTTAGAATGGAGAGGAGAGCAATGCATTTAGAATGGAGAGGAGATGTGTGTGTGTGTGTGTGTGTGTGTGTGTGTGTGTGTGTGTGTGTGTGTGTGTGTGTGTGTGTGTGTTACCTCTTCTCACAGAGCTGTGCATGTCTGTCTGTCCTCTGGTCTGCAGAACCTCTGCATGGTCTATACTCACTGCAAACTGAACAGACAGACAGACAGACAGACAGAATGAATGTGGGGATTTTGGTGTTTTCTATAGGCATGTGTGTAAATACAGAATTACAATTCTGTGCTATTTCACTTTTTTTTACGTTGGAGAAGCGCTGTACAATAATTGGAACATTTATCATCGATAACATCTGTGAAGGAAGTCAGAAGAGGCAGGAAGTAGGAAGAGTTATTATGTTCGTAGAGCAAACAGGACAACATATGGAGGCCAATAATAAATGTACCTTGTTGTAACTTTCCACAGCTAACTGTCGCTGTGTTGACCAGCCCATCATCATCAGTCTAATGGAAACGTCCCTGTGTGCGTGCGTGCGTGCGTGCGTGCGTGCGTGCGTGCGTGCGTGCGTGCGTGCGTGCGAACACCCCGGGACAACACAAGCTGTTTAAACAACTCTGATCTTCACATTTCCTGCTGTCCTCGTGCAAGCGTTGATGAAACAGGATTCTATGTTGTGTAGTTCACATTTAGATTACTGGAGCGTTGAAAGTTGAAACAGACACGGATGGTAGAAATCTGAGGCTGTGTGGTGTAGTATAAAGTACCTCCTCAACGCTGTGTGGTGTAGTATAAACTACGTAAGTACTTCCTCACTGTGTGGTGTAGTATAAAGTACCTCCTCAGTGCTGTGTGGTGTAGTATAAAGTACCTCCTCAGTGCTGTGTGGTGTACTGTAGTATAAAGTACCTCCTCAGTGCTGTGTGGTGTAGTATAAAGTACCTCCTCAGTGCTGTGTGGTGTAGTATAAAGTACTTCCTCAGTGCTGTGTGGTGTAGTATAAAGTACCTCCTCAGTGCTGTGTGGTGTAGTATAAAGTACCTCCTCAGTGCTGTGTGGTGTAGTATAAAGTACCTCCTCAGTGCTGTGTGGTGTAGTATAAAGTACCTCCTCAGTGCTGTGTGGTGTAGTATAAAGTACCTCCTCAGTGCTGTGTGGTGTAGTATAAAGTACCTCCTCAGTGCTGTGTGGCGTAGTATAAAGTACCTCCTCAGTGCTGTGTGGTGTAGTATAAAGTACCTGCTCAGTGCTGTGTGGTGTAGTATAAAGTACCTCCTCAGTGCTGTGTGGTGTAGTATAAAGTACCTCCTCAGTGCTGTGTGGTGTAGTATAAAGTACCTCCTCAGCTCTGTGGTAGAATTCCGAGGCCAGACGCAGCACTTGGTGTCGTCTCTCCAGCAGAGCGATCAGAACGCTCCATCCCTCGCTCAGGGTATCTGCCATGGCCTCGTACACCTGTAGGGGGCGTCAAAAACACCCGGAGAGTACATTCCTTAACAAGCCATGTCTTCACCAATGTGTTTGTAAAGGTGTCTTGTTGCAACAATGCTTGCAATAATAGATTCAGAATGATGAAAACACCGTAGTTTGACCCCTCACATGCTACATAAGCATAAATAAAATGTCTACATTTTTGCCTGCGTAAATTATATAGGTTGCTATTGGTACCCCAAATGTCAGCAGCTGTCACAGATTCCCCTTTTAGGGAAACTCAATTTCAGTCTCTGTGAGATGGTTTACTTTACAAACACATTGAGCTGTGTTAGACACCTTTACAAACACATTGAGCTGTGTTAGACACCTTTACAAACACATTGAGCTGTGTTAGACACCTTTACAAACACATTGGTGAAGACATTTCTTGGTATTAAGGAATTTATTCCCAGATGTGACATTTCTCTGTTAATATTCGCTGACTAACCAAGGCCTGGTCTCCGCTCCTCTCCTCTGCACTCCTCTCCTCTGCCACGCAGTCTGCCTTCTCCAACAGAGCAAACACCCCACGCTCATGTTTCTAAAAATCAAAACAACAACAACAATATATTAACCGACAGACAGTAAGAAAGCTGAGAGGGAGACAGTGTAGGAGAGACAGACAGTAGGAAAGCTGAGAGGGAGACAGAGTAGGAGAGACAGACAGTAAGACAGCTGAGAGGGAGACAGCTAGGAGAGAGACAGACAGTAGGACAGCTGAGAGGGAGACATTGTAGGAGAGACAGACAGTAGGACAGCTGAGAGGGAGACAGAGTAGGAGAGACAGACAGTAAGACAACTGAGAGGGAGACAGTGTAGGAGAGACAGACAGTAAGACAGCTGAGAGGGAGACAGTGTAGGAGAGACAGACAGTAGGAAAGCTGAGAGGGAGACAGAGTAGGAGAGACAGACAGTAAGACAGCTGAGAGGGAGACAGCTAGGAGAGAGACAGACAGTAGGACAGCTGAGAGGGAGACATTGTAGGAGAGACAGACAGTAGGACAGCTGAGAGGGAGACAGTGTAGGAGAGACAGACAGTAAGACAGCTGAGAGGGAGACAGTGTAGGAGAGACAGACAGTAAGACAGCTGAGAGGGAGACAGAGTAGGAGAGACAGACAGTAAGACAGCTGAGAGGGAGACAGCTAGGAGAGAGACAGACAGTAGGACAGCTGAGAGGGAGACAGTGTAGGAGAGACAGACAGGACAGCTGAGAGGGAGACAGTGTAGGAGAGACAGACAGTAGGACAGCTGAGAGGGAGACAGAGTAGGAGAGACAGACAGTAAGACAGCTGAGAGGGAGACAGTGTAGGAGAGACAGACAGTAGGACAGCTGAGAGGGAGACAGTGTATAGAGAGACACAGTAGGAAAGTGTGCGCAAACTGCGCGTGCGTGCATGCGTGCGTGTACCTTCAGTTTGTCCAGCAGTTGGCGGTGCTCCTGTAACAGAGAGCGGTTCTCTTCCTGGTTGGAACCGATCTCACAAAGCTCTGGATGGGCTTCAGTCAGCTGCAGGTGGACCAGGGACCCGCTCTGCAGGCGGATCAGTGTTACTAGTACACTACTAGTACTAATACTACTACTAGTATAGTACTAATGCTAGTACTACTCAGACTTAACTAAGAGTAGCAATAATACCAGTAAAAGGCCTTTATTCAGAATATGACTAAGGTCAATACGGCCATTGAAGTCATTGATTTTCTTCTTCTTGTCATTCTTCAGGTATAGCTCAGAGTAATGTCTTGTGGAGAAAACAGCAAGTTGAGAGAACGGGCTTGAAAGGTTCACTTCTGTGGTCTCTAACATTATACCTAGCTACATGTTTAAGCATGTATTTCATATTCACATGTCTTCTGTGGTCTCTAACATTACACCTAGCTACATGTTTAAACATTTATTTCATATTTACATGTCTTCTGTGGTCTCTAACATTACACCTAGCTACATGTTTAAACATTTATTTCATATTTACATGTCGGTTTCATCTCTGACACTAATTTCAGACATGCTGTCTGAAATAAGTAGTCTGATACTAATCTCAATCTGCAAAGTAACTAAACTTTTCAGAGTATAGGAGAGTAAAAGGTTTACACAATAAAATAAAAAGTACCTCAACATGTACTCAACTATTAAAAGGTACAGTAGATTCACCACAGCGCCGTACATGCAACATAATAGCCTGGATTTAAAAGTAGAAAGTGGGTGTTTGTTACTTTGTTTAATGTATGTGTCATTAAATATAATAATCAAATGACAACCATAAAACCAGACACCACACACACACACACACACACACACACACACACACACACACACACGGATCCAAAGTTCCAAACTAAATATCTGAGTTGTAAAATGTGTTGTAAAACACACATACTGTACATACTGTTATGCACTCGCACGCACCCACACACACACACACACACACACACCCACACACACACACACACACACACACACACACACACACACACACACACACACACACACACACACACACACACACACACACACACACACACACACACACACACACAAGCCCCTCGCGGGCAGGCACCGAGGCCTCTCCTTTACGACTGCACTCCGGTAAATGCCATATCAAGCATGCCGACGATGACTGGACTGCACTGTCAACAATGACCTCCATCTCAACGTCAACAAGACCAAGGAGATGGCCGTGCAGGTTGCGTGCGTATAACAGCCCCGCGTTTGGCCTAGATAACTGCTGCACGCACGCTATACCCAGTAGGCCAGGGGTGCCCACACATTTTTGACGTGAGAGCTATACTTTCAAAATGACCAGCTCAACAAAATTTACCCACCGAAAAGAATATATACCATTGCTGAAAATAGTTTACATATGTAATGTACTTGGCTTGGTGGCTTTGGAATATAGCGGAGCTGTCGTTATGTATAAGACAAATGCATAGAGGGGGAAGAAAGGGAATAAGTAGGGGGGGTTTTTTGTATTTAATTTGTAATGCTACCAATGTTTTTGTGCACAGCAACACATCTTTAATACGGTCCAATACATACTTAGATGGGGAATTATGACAGGCAGTTGCTGCTGTCAAAATATGACAAAAAACACTTTGTGATTGGAATAGACACTCTTTCTAAGGTGTGATTTGGGGCCCTAAAGATGAATACAAAATTAATATCAACATTCTAATACTGTCAAATCTTTAGATAGGGAGGGGGGTGAAATTATGACAGGCAGTTTCTGCTGTCAAAATATGACCCCCCCCCCCACTGCCCCCAGGCAAAAAACACTGCGGCGGATGGTTGGGAGTGAATCTGCAGTTCTGATTGCAATGGGAAGTTCATTCCATATAGTTTTGGAGCCAGAAGGGAGAAGAGTTTGGGATGTGTAGGAGCGTTGTCCCTGCATGTGATCTGAGTGCTCAGAAAGTGCAGGCCCGAGTTAGACAACCCGGTCTGGCGGAGACCAGAGTTTTAGTTCAACAGTGTTCTTACTGTACTCTGCACAATGTGAGAGTTACGGTACAGCTACAGTATGATGATAAACTTACAGTAAGAGTTACGGTACAGCTACAGTATGATGACAAACTTACAGGATGAATAGACTCGGTGTGATAATAACACTCCGACAACATGTGAATGAAAGCAACATGTCATTTTTTGTGCAACATGCTTGAAATGCCAAACAGACACGAGGCCATACGCCATCTTTGGCGCGCCCCCCAGGGGGGGCCGGACCACAGGTTGGGAAACACTGAGTCAAAGTCCTTCACTAAAGGCTGTGTCACATGTCCCTTCATTCACAAGTTCACATAGCAGCACACAACTATTCCCACGTGCTATAGTGTTGTTAAAAGAACAGATATAGCATATCTAGACTATTTGTTTTCAGTTTTAGAGAATAAGGCAAGTGTGTTTTGAGGGAGGGTGCCTGTGCGTGTGTGTGTGCGCGTGTGTGTGTGTGTGTGTGCATGTGTCCCCATTGACACGTTACATGTCACCCTTTTCAGCTGACATGCCACAGATAGCTTGACAGATCGCAGTCAGCCTTGGAATGTACTGCATGCGCACGCATGCACACACGCATGCACGCAAGCATGCACGCACGCATGCATGCACGCATACACACACACACACACACACACACACACACACACACACACACACACACGCTCACACACGCTCAAGGTGTCGAGAGACCACCAATGAAGACAACAACAACATTGTGTCAATGAGTGGTAACGACATGGTAATGAATCCAACACACAAATAGAATATATGTGTAAACAAAAGACAAACGAACTAGATCTAAATAAACTAAAACAGACATTACGACTTTAAGTAAGTAAAAAAAAAAGCAAAAATAAAATAAAATCAACTAACTGGTCAAACATTTTGGCACAATAGCAGGTCTATTTTCACCATATTTATCAAGCAAAATGCAATCTGAGAACCCATCGGCAAATAAAGGAAAAACAGCCCTCTTATCCTACTATAAATGCGTCACGTCTCTCTCTGTGTGTGTGTGTGTGTGTGTGTGTGTGTGTGTGTGTGTGTGTGTGTGTGTGTGTGTGTGTATTTGGCAGCCTGGGCCATGTCCACAGGCTAGTGGTCAGAGGCTTGAGGATTATAGGGTTGTCCAAGTGTAAGGCAAAGCAGCTTGCAACATATTGGAGGAGAAGTTGCTTTTTGTACCCATGATTTACTTTCGGTGTTGGTAATATGACAGACTGAAGTGACCAATGTTGGCTGTGAATAAGTTCATGCGTTGCCTATATTCTGTACATTTAGGGGCTTGTTTGGACTCAAGCACTGAGACACGTGATGTTTCGAGTGCACTGCCCGGTATCGAGTCAGTCGGACCCACGGTTCTCCAGAACCACCACAAAAAGGCTCTGGTCAGGCTCTGCCAGTGGGCCTAATCACCTGTGCAATTTCCAGCCTCTGCCTCAGCCAATGGATTGCCATGGCAACCCCAAACCTACCAATTGATTACTTAGCGAGTCCATTTTTCACAGTCAGCTTGCACTCTTCACACACAGACAGACATACCGATAGAGAGTTCTCCATGTGGGACACAGACATATAGTTAATATAACATATAGTTATTAGGTTTCCAATTACTGTACGCCAGTGGCACGTACAGTCCATTGAATTTGAAAAAGAAAAATGTAATGCCTCATGGCAGGCAGGCAAGCAGGCAGACAGACAGACAGACAAGTATACCTTCAGCACAGAGATGACGAGCTGTGATTGGCCGACCTGCACGGCCACGGTACTGAGCGTGGTGAAAGAGGGGTTGCCTGTTGTCTTCATGCTGCCGTCTCCTCCACCGGGGGGCGCCATGTCCTCCGTCACTCCAGACGTCATGACGGACGGACGGACAGCTCAACCTCTCCTATACTCTTGTCTTTCTGTCCCGTGGTTTGGGTCCAGTGCCTCTCGGGCGTCTCCCTATAGAGAGGTCCTGGTCACACGTCACACTGGGAGGAGGTTGACCCCCGGTCAGAGGCAAAAAGAAGTATCAGATGGGTGGGATTATATCTCCACACTGGCCTTGGAACACCTCGGGATCCCCCCAGGAGGAAGTTACTAATGTTGCTCTGGTGGAGCTGTTGCCCCCGCGACCCGGCTATGGATAAGCGGTTGAAGATGGATGTATGGTAGAGCCTATAGTGTCGCTGGTACCAAGTAGTCTGCTGTGTCTGAAACCATCACAGATCACATCTCCAGATGCAAACTTATACAAAACTAAACAACTAATTTACAATAAAACTACAACGAGTTTACTGTGACAGACAGCATGTCCTCCTGTCTCTGTCCTCCCTCTTCTCTGCTGCCTTAATAATGTCTGTCCAGCATTGCCCACAGTCATGTGAGACAGCTGACACACACACACACACACACACACACACACACACACACACACACACACACACACACACACACACATACAGAGAGAGAGAGAGAGAGAGAGAGAGAGAGAGGGAGAGAGAGAGAGGGGTCTGTAAAAATAGATGTGGTTTCCATTAGGATTATCACACGCATGCCTGTCCCCACCGTCCGTCCGCCCCCCCCACACACACACACACACACACGGATGGTACATAAACATATTTCACTCACAGACAGCCAGCAGCACGCTGACAAACACAGACATTTAACACAAACCATGATGACAGAGCACTCACACTCTCTCTCTCACACACACACACACACACACACACACACACACACCTCCTGTCTTCACAGTTTGTATTTTAAACTGGACATAATTGTTTTTGGATGTAGCTAGCCCACTGAGCATTTTTGTAGTCTAATAGACGTCTAAATGCAGGCTAACCCAAACTCGGGTAAAAATAGTCTAAAAATGAAAGTTCTTTTAAACTTTTTTAGCAGTCTAGGCTTAGATTAGACGTCGTTTTATTTATTTGACAGGGACAAAGCTCATTAATCAACATGTCAGTTTGCACCTCAATGTAAATGGACTAGCCAAAGCTAAATTTAATCTGTATGTGTAGGCTCTTAAAAAATGAATGATAAAAGAAAGACAGTGTATAGTCACTATAGTGTGCCAGCACACAACACCATGCGTTGATGCCATGTGTGCAAGCACCCAACACTATGTCCATACAAAAACAATACAATACAATACAGATAAAAGTAAGACCTTGATTAGCCTGGCTAGGTTTCGGAATGCACAGGGACCCTGTACATAAAGCAAGATCAAAATTCAGAAAAGCTTTAGGGAGGGTCCCGAAAGGGGTTAGGAGGGAGTTCACAGTGATGGAACAGCAGTCTTCAGACAAGAAAAAAAAAAAAGCTATCGCTGACAATGGCGAAATCATTTTGTATTAGGCCTACCTATATTATTTTAGTAGGCCTATTCATTTTATATGAGTGAATTGTTCAATGTATCGTCTATATTTTGGTTATTAGGATATTTTATGGTAGCCTACTCGCTATAGCTTATGAACACATAAGCAAACCAACTTGGGTGTGCGACTGTGGCTGCGTGCAGCGGAACACTGCCCGCTGGCATTGATTGATTTATTTGCAGAATACAGTACATTTCCAACGAAAGCACAACTCAAGTGCGGAGTGCGGACTCATACACTATATTTTTGCGACCGTCTCCCCCGGCGAGAATATGTCGGGGAATGTAAAAAACGTGTAGTGTGACCAGTCTCAAGAGAAATAAACGGCAAGGATTCATGCAATTTTAGTCTATGTCTGAGGAAAATGATTTCCACACATCACAAAGAGTTTCTTGTGTTTTTATTTAATTTTATGTCATTTTTTTAAATTCATAATCATCACTAGAGGACAATAACAACAACCCCATCCCGTTCCCCTTTTTAAAAACAGCAAAAAAAAAAATCAACAAGCTTTTTTTTTTCTTGCTTTTTTTTCTCTTTTTACAAAATCCATCCTATAATAAATAGGACACCAGGAAGGAAAAATAATAATAATAATTAAACCAGTGGTGTAAAATAACTAAATACATTTACTTAAGTACAATGTTGAGGTATGTACTTTCCTTAGGTATTTCCAATTTCCAATATTTTTACTTCTACTCCACTACGTCTCGGATCCAAATATTGTACTTTTACTCCACTACATTTTATTTGACAAGCTTTAGTTACTTTGTTATTATTATTATTACAAAACATATACTATTGTACATTTTGTACAAAACTATATACATTTTGGCCATTTTGAAAATAGCCGATCTACGAGCTCACAATGTGTCGCGATGCGACACATTGTGAGCTTGTAGATCAGCTATTTTCAAAACATTTTTATATACATTCGAAAACTTGTGTAAGGAACATTCTGCATAATGAGTACTTTCTACGGTAATTTCTAATACAAGTACATTTTGATAGCAATACTTTTGTACTTTTACTCAAGGACATTTTGAATTCACTTGTAACGGAGTAAACTTCTACATTGCAGTATTGATATACTTTTACTTAAGTAAAAACAACTGAGTACATTTTGTCCACCACTGACGACAACAAAACAAAACAATAAAGTCATGTACAAGAGCGCTTTCCAAACTGTGGAGTCGTTCTGCTCTGCGTTGTTGTGACCCATACAGTACAGATCTACAAATTGTATATATATATATGTGTCTATATATTGTATCCTATACTTAACAACCTCGAGAGATTACGAGATTTGATTAAAAATCATTTAAAAAATAGTATTTTGTCTTTTATGTTTATAGCAGCCGTTAGCTTCCGTGGCTAGCATCCATATAGGCCTCTCATTGTTGACCCAGCCGACGTGATAATCCGTGGTACACGTGCAGTGCACGGTGTTATTAGATATATATTTATGCTCAGAATGGCATAAAATGCCATGTTTATATTTCAAACGGGGCGTCCGCCCGCGGGCTAATAAATGTGGATTTGGGGGTCCTTCCTCGACATGAAAAGGTTTGAGAACCACTCCTGTACAAGACCCCCCCCCCCCCCCCCCCAACCTTCACCCCCCCCCCGGTACACTAAACTCTCTGAGATGTGACATATCTCAAAAATATATGTATGTATATATACACTCTGCTGTATTTGTTTTGTACAAAATGTGACGACACTGTATAGCTCTGGTCCAACATGGCTCTGAGGCCTTCATTAGAGCTATATGATGCTCTCGTCTTCCTGCACCTCGCATGAAATGCAGACCAGCCTCTCGACGGTAGTGAAAATATAAAGAACGTTTTACCTATACTCACCAATGCAAAGGCTGCTTGTGTAATTCAAAATCCTATACTTTCCTTTAGTGGACGCACTCTGAGCCCTGATAGCTCTGATGAAGACCTTAGAGCTATGGACCAGAGTTAATGACACTGTATGCTCTCTCTCTCTCTCTCTGTAGGCATGCAAACACCTGTTACTGTAATTAGCCTATACACCGTTAGAGAAAACTAATTATACATCTTAAAGGTTTCCTGACATTAATTCTCACCAATTTCTTTATCTTTCGTTTTTCTTAATAGGTTTCATGACCCCAATTACACCCAAACACCACCTGAACTTTGAACACTTTTCTGTAGTCTGGGGTTTTCTCTGAAAGCCTTTTGAGCTGCCATGAAAACAGGCAAACAGGCCTCAACAATTAAGTCGACATCTGCTGGCAAATTCCTATGTCATAATCCAATATTTGTGGACTGTTACATCACAGGCAAATCAGAGCACTGGTTTGAGCCAGAAAACCCCAGACCACAGAACATCTACTGAATGTTAAAAGGTTTCAGGGTTTCTTTGGGGTGTAATTGAGCTCAGAAAACCTACGGGGAAAAAAATATATATACGAAAACGTTTAGTTTTATGTCATGATCCCTTTAAAGGTTAATTGTATCGTCTACTCAGGCTTATGTGAACACATAAGGAGTTTTTAACTACTTCCCCGCCACGTTCAAGTTCTAGTTTACCTCTCACAGCAGCACGCTTTTCAGCCCTAAGCCCTTATTTTGAAGAGCCACCAGCTGCTTTGGTGAACCGGAAGTAACAATCGTTTCCGAGGGCACTCGCTAGACACTTTCGTTTCGAGGTCACATGGTACGGTATACCGCGAGGTCACATGGTACGGTATGCCTGCGAGGTCGCGGGGATTTGAGCTCCAAAAAACATGGATGTTCTGTATGACGATCACCTCAATCGGAGATTAAATTCCGATATAAACGCCACTGTAGATCGTCGCTCGGAGAGGAAATATTCAATGGCGTCACAACGCGGAAGCAAAACGTTGCCTGCAGGCAACGGTGTTCACAAAAGCCGTTGTGCACAAAAGCCCGAGTAGATAAAAACGATCCAAAGCGCAACGTCCCTTTAAACTAACCCTTCAGTCTTCCGTCGCAACATCCCTTTTTGTTTCACTTGAAACAACATGAAGAAATGGTGAACAATTCATGAACCGTTTTCCAGTGCAATCATTCATGTTTGTTAAAAATAAATTAATAAGAATAATAACAGACAGACAGACAGACAGACAAGCGGACAGTGAGGAAAATCCAATCTGCATTCTTTATCACAACATTCAGTTCCTATATTGTAGAAAAGTGTTGAATTTCTTGTAAAACTAGTGAATGTCAGTCAAGTTGCTAATAATGGTGACAATTGTAATAATAATACTAATAATAATAACAGCAGTGATACAATTCAGTAAATAATTGGATCCTTCTGCTATCACTCGTTTAAAGAAACCCTCACGTTTGAGTTTTTTCTTGTTTAAGAAGATCGACGGTGATTTATTTAAGAAGTGAATCTTTCAAAGCGTCTGATTTCGTGGCCGAAATCTGTTGTGCAGAGTGAAGAACGTATTGGTGAGCTGACCTCACACAGCGGTCGGAGTGAAGAACGTATTGGTGAGCTGACCTCACACAGCGGTCAGAGTGAAGAACCTAATGGTGAGTTGACCTCACACAGCGGTCAGAGTGAAGAACCTAATGGTGAGTTGACCTCACACAGCGGTGGGAGTGAAGAACGTAATGGTGAGCTGACCTCACACAGCGGTCGGAGTGAAGAATGTAATGGTGAGCTGACCTCACACAGCGGTCGGAGTGAAGAACGTAATGGTGAGCTGACCTCACACAGCGGTCGGAGTGAAGAACGTAATGGTGAGCTGACCTCACACAGCGGTCGGAGAATAAACGCACTATATGCGCCATGTTGTCGGCGCCGGGCGGCCAGCGCGACACTGCTAATGGAATAATTAGCTTTAGCATTAGCATTAGCATAATAATCCGTATGGTGACAATATTAACACTCCGAGTGGCATAAACGGAGGTCTCCGTTCTATCAAATGATCCCGCTCGTCGCCCAGAGACGGAGATTAAATCACAGGACGGAACATTAATGATATCATAACCGAGCCCACCGCTCCACAGGCTGGGAGCGCCTGCCAATATTCTATGTCATTTCCGGGTTGGGACGTCATCCAAAGTGCTCCCCCTCCATTTTAGTGGATGAGACCGAAAATCTTGTGACGTGAATAACTCTTGATCTAAATCAATCTGTCCAATTCTAACCGAAGACTATGTGTTAGACGGCGCATTGCGGTCCCGTTGCTTGTCGCGTTAAGACGTAATCATACCTCCCGTTGTTGTCGATCGACCTCAGGGGTGTTTTGGCCACATCTAGATACTTCAGAGATGCCTGCCTGGTGCACCTTGAAATGCGCTCCGTAGCTGCAAACCGCTGGGCGACCTGATTTAATGGTCCTAAATACGGAGACGAACGAGTCGAAACTGCATTAATGACACACACCCTCTCTCTCTCTCTAATGTAATGTTCTCGTTTTGTTCATAAGACCACATGCATTGAATGTGCATGAAAAACTCCAGGTTTTCTCCAGAATATGTATGACACTGATTTACTACGACACTATGTATGTATGGCACGTGAGGAGTCCAACTAGGACTAGTGGTTCTCCAAATGTTATATTTGCAAGGACCCCGCATTGACTCTGAGAGTGTACACATGAAACCAATGAACACTCTCAGTTACAGAGCTGTTATGGACACTGCATTAACTCTGAGAGTGTACAAATGGAACCAATGAACACTCTCAGAGTTACAGAGCAGGGGCTATAGCTCTGTGTGTCTCAGGTCATTCTGTACGTCCGTGACTACAACAAAACCTTTTTCCTTTTGGTTTTAGTCAAACATGGAAGGGAAAGAAGATGACAGCTCGTGGAGCCGCCACGGGCTGTGGAGCCGCCGCCCACTGAGGATGACTGACAGCCCGTCGAGCCGCCGCCCACTGTCCACCAAGGCAGTCCGGAATGTGCTTTAGTGTCTCAGAGTCGGCCATGTTTGAAGGGGCGTTGTTTAGGGGTTTTTTTTGCCTTTTGAGTCAGGTTCAGGTCTGTCTGTCTGTCTGTCTCACTCGCTCCTCCTGCGTTTAGTCACCTGGTGGAACTCGTCCAAACCGAACCTACTACCAGGCTACTCCTCCTCCTCCTCATCCTACTCCTCCTCCTCCCTCCTCAGGGGGAGGGGCTACTCCTCCTCCTCCCTCGTCAGGGGGAGGGGCTACTCCTCCTCCTCCCCCTCCTCAGGGGGAGGGGCTACTCCTCCTCTTCCTCCTCCTCCACCCTCCTACTCGGTGGGAGGGGCTGCTCCTGGAGACAGGCGCGGTAGAAGCTGGTCAGTGTTGAGATCAGGTGCTGGCGACTGGACGGACACAGCTGGTGACCTTCATCTGGATAGATCTGGACGGAGACAGATAGACAGAGGACATTATCTATCTATCTATCTATCTACATACCTGCGTGGTGTAGTTTGTGTACTTGCACGTACCTGCAGTGTGTAGTTGGCTCCCACTTTCACCAGCTGTTTGATGAGCTCAGCCGTGTGCTGGAAGTGAATGCTCGCTGGAATAAGAAATACATTAAAATATGTTTAAACGCAGAATGAAAAAATACATTAAAATATGTTGAAAAGACAATTCCCCTTTCTGAGTAGAAATAATATACCTCCAAACCGCGCCCTTAAAACTTAAAACTCAATGACTGCCAAGGGCGTATTTGTCCTAGACTCTGCCAACAACGTGTTTAACGCCTTTTAAACATGGGCAACATTTTTATTTATTTAGATTAAAAAGAAAATAGATATATAATGGCGGTCTGAGCCTTTTGGCGCCCCCTGGTGGCGATGAATGAGTTTTAAGAGCATCTGCTAAATGCCTAAATTGTAAAATCTATATCGGAATTTCAAGATTCTCTCTCTCTCTCTGTGTGTGTGTGTGTGTGTGTGTGTGTGTGTCTGTCTCTCTCTCTCTCTGTGTGTGTGTGTGTGTGTGTGTGTGTGTGTGTGTGTGTGTGTGTGTGTGTGTGTGTGTGTGTGTGTGTGTGTGTGTGTGTGTGTGTGTCTGTCTCTCTCTCTCTCTGTGTGTCTCTATGTCTCTCTCTCACCGTCGGCCGTCCCATGCACCAACATGAGGGTGTGCTCTCGGAGAGACAGAGTGTTCTGCAGCACACTGGAGAACTGTGGACGGAAATACAAAAACACAAACAATATACAGATGTATAACATTTAACATATAGATAATAGTTTTATAGTGATATAAAATAGGTGATGGTACCATTAACCACCTATAGAAGGCAAAATATCCAAAATGTAACTCTGATTTGAGTCGCATGTGACGTGTCAAACTAGGGGCTTTTCATGATTCTGAATCCATTGTAAGCATCAGTTTTGCACGAAAAAACACTCCCTGGGCTAAAAACGGCCATATCCGTCATAACAAAATGTGATGGTTACAAATGAGCAAGTGACCACTTTGAGCCCTGCGACTTCCCCCACTGGAAAACCGTTGACCAATTAGAACAGACCCGATAGCGACTGTCGACCAATCAGAACAGACCTGATAGCGACTGTCGACCAATCAGAACAGACCTGATAGCGACTGTCGTCCCGCGTAGGAGCTCCCAGGTACCTCTCGGAGAGCGTCGACGCTGAGAGGGAAGACAGGGAGAACACGGGGTTAATTATATAGATAGAACACTAAATGATAATGTACGTGTGTGCGTGCGTGCCTGTGTGCGTGCGTGCGAGCCTGTGTGTGCATGCCTGTGTGCGTGCCTGTGTGTGTGCGTGCACTGACCATAGAGCTTCCAGTCGGTCACAGGGGACAGGGCACAGGAACACTTGACCAGGCTGTCTGTGGACTTCAACATCATCAGAGTGACGTACGCTCCATAGTCCTGTGACACATGCGCACGCGCACACACACACACACACACACACACACACACACACACACACACACACACACACACACACACACACACATATTTTTTTTACATGGCAACAGCCCTCACCAAAACTATGACAAAAATGTTCGTCGACTACTTTTTCCTTTTTCTGACGAAACTGACGGAAAACAATATAAATACTAAATGAGAACTAAACTATGATGACTAAATATATTGACAATTTCGTCAACAAATACGAACCAGACTCATTACACGCCAGTCTTCTTTATCTTTTTGAGTGGTGCAACCACTCAAAAAGAACAGCAATGTCCTGTCCTAACCCGACTATGTGACTATGTGACTATGTCCGTTTAGAGTACCAGTAGGGGCAACAGTGGTAGATGGCACTCGCTAACATATGAGTCACCATCAGATGGCGCTCCTCGCTAGCATATGGTCACCATTTAACCCTTGGTCGATGGGGAGAAACAGGAGACCACAGTCCACGATGACTTTCATGTTATTGGATTTAGAAGGGAGAAAAGAAAACCTTTATCTCGACCTCCTTTCTCTGTCTCTCCATTTTTGGCCAGACATGCCATTTTCAACGGCCCATGACCGTGAAGAGAATCGAGGGTCGAAATTAAACATAAATTAATGGATGGATGGATGGATGAATGAATGAATGATCTCACAAAAGCACAGAGAAAACCTCCATGTTCATCAACGATTGTTGGATCGACCATATGGGAGAGACATATTCTGTGTCTAATCATTTATTCTAGCAGTACCCCCCCCCCCCCCCCCCCCCCAGGAGGTAGAGCAGGTCGTCCAATGATCCGTGGGTGGGCGGTGTGTCCTTGAGCAAGATACTGAACCACCCACACTGCCTCCAGTGAGTCGGTCGGTGTGAGCTCGCCACCGTCGGTCGGTGTGTGAACGTGGGAAGTGAGGACGCTGGCGTCGACTGTTCGCCGCTTCACCTCCCAATGCATGAATGAATGGAACCGCTGTAAAGCGCTTTGAATAGGCGCTATAAAAAGGCAATCCATTATTATTAGTAGAACACGTCAACATTACTCACCTTTCCGAATACCGCTATCCTCGTTCGATCGATAAATGGAAACTTCATCATGTATCTGAAACGCAAACGCAAACAAAACAACTTTGACATTGTTTCTGTTGTACATCACCTAACTCGATAGATGTGTTTTGCATTGTGTCATTAACCCATTAAGAGCCGAGGCCGATTCTAAATCACTAGTTCACGATAACGTGTTCATTTCAAGGACCATCCCCCAAGCTCGGAGCGCTTGTAGATCTGCTAAACTCACTCCAGGGCGGCGATGTGGTCTTGCACGTCTACAGAGCCCAGTTTCTGGTACAGCTGGTGTAGAATCCTCTGACCAGTGAAGCCGCTGCCCCGAGCGTCCAGCCGGGCCACGACCACATGGTCCGAGCTGACCAGGACCGAGTCCCAGTCCAGAGAGAAGCGGTCGCTCACGCTCTGGCCACCGGGGGCGCCGTCTCTATACAGCAAAACAAGAAGAAGGAAAAAAAAAAAGACAAAACAAGTCTCACTGCTTTACAATGGTGTCGTCCACAAAGTAACAGTTTTTGTATTGGCTTTCGTTTGAAATGTACCCGTTCTGCATACTAAACATGTCAATCAATCAATCAATCAAACAATATGACATTCACAGATTCCTTGGCGATAAGTTGGATTGGATAAGTATTGGCCAGGAAATTATGACGTAACTTTGGTAAAAATGGCTGACTGACTGACTGACTGACTGACTGATTGATTGATTGATTGACCGACAAGTAGGGGCAGTAGAGAGCAGTAGGGGCAGTAGGGGGCAGTAGAGAGCAGTACATACATCAGCAGTAGCAGACCGTACTGGCGTGACTCAGAGAAATCAGGCGGATACGAGATCTTCAGAGGCAAGTCTGTGAAAGGAAACAGATTATTATCACCGTTTACTATGAAAACCTGCACATCCCGTGACTCCCGTCAGTCGTGTCACGCCTCGTGTCACGCCTCCATATATGGTCACGGTAGCTGGTAGCTCCAATGAACCGCAGCGGCCAATGAGGTCGCTCCAATGAACCGCAGCGGCCAATGAGGTCGCTCCAATGAACCGCAGCGGCCAATGAACCGCAGCGGCCAATGAGGCATCTATTTTCTCCTACAGCTTTTTGTCCTGAACTCGTGTCACTTTTGCCTTTGACAATAAAAGGAGAATTTACGTCATAATGTGGACGAGCAATTCGACATGTTACGTCATGATGATGTACGATGATAAGAGCGCCCCTAAAAATCTATGAGTGAACTCACCAAAGTGCTCCCCCTGGTGGACGGTATAGTGAACTCACCAAAGTTCTCGCCCTGGTGGACGGTGGTGAACTCTACATGTTGGATCCTCTTGGTCTTCAGCGCTGCCCTCAGAGGAGCGTTGTTCTCCAGGAAGTAATAATCTGGAACCACATGGAGCACAACATTGACTCCTAGTGGCGGAATGCTGTAAAACACAGCCAACAGTGACACTGACAACAGTGACAGAATACACAAAGGCACCCGTCTGTCAAACTACCTCTTAAAGGGATAGTTAATACTTTTTTTGGCCACAAAATGACCAGAACTACTTAATATTGACCAAAACCAGAGCAGAACTCCGACCACGTGTGTGTGTGTGCGTGCGTGCGTTCTTACTTCCGGTGTAGAGGGTGTGCAGAATCACAGACGGAACTCCAGGACCTGAAACGACAAACAAGAGTTTCACTTCAACAATCGCCTGGTGCTCTGCTCGCCCTGGTACCTTCACACCCATAATGGACACATCGCCTGGTGCGTTCACACCCATAACGGACACATCGCCTGGTGCGTTCGCACCCACAATGGACACATCGCCTGGTGCGTTCACACCCATAATGGACACATCGCCCTGGTACCTTCACACCCATAATGGACACATCGCCTGGTGCGTTCACACCCATAATGGACACATCGCCTGGTGCGTTCACACCCATAATGGACACATCGCCTGGTGCGTTCACACCCATAACGGACACATCGCCTGGTGCGTTCACACCCACAATGGACACATGGCCTGGTGCGTTCACACCCATAATGGGCACATCGCCTGGTGCGTTCACACCCATAATGGACACATCGCCTGCAGGGGGAGTGTAGTGCCTTTACAGAGCAGCAGGGGGGGGTGTAGTACCTTTACAGTGCAGCAGGACGTGCAGGGCGGTGGGGCTGATGTCGGCCTCGAAGAACTGACAGTGATTCTTGTGGAGCTCACACGTCACACACTGCCGCTGGAAACGACCCACCGTCCTGACGCTGGGAACAACACAGGAGAATGTGTTACACCGAATGTGTGTGCGCATGCATGTGTGGGTGTGTGTGTGTGTGTGCGTGCCAGTGTTGTTTTTGGCAGCAAATTTTGATTTTTGTTTTAGTCATAGTCTTTTGAATAGTTTTCATTTAGTTTTAGTCACATTTTAGTCACCTGGAATGTCTTAGTGTTAGTCTAGTTTTAGTCGACTAAACATCATAAGATTTTAGTTGACTAAATCTACGGTTGATTTAGTCGACTAAAATGTATTTTGGCGGGGCTGATGCTGTCGTAATGACATATTTCACACTTGCTGAAAATAGCTGATCTACAAGCTCACAACGCGTCACGCTGCGACGCGTTGTGAAATGTAGATCGGCTATTTTCAGGTGTAAAATGACTTGTCTTATACTCTTGTCCACTAGTCCCTTCCTAACATTTTAGTCTAGTTTTTATGTGGTGACGAATTGTCAATATATTTAGTCTTAGTTTTAGTCATCATAGCTTAGTTTTCATTTAGTTACCATTTAGTTTTCGCCAGTGAAAAAAGGTAGTCGACGAACATTTTTCGTCTTAGTTTTAGTCGACGACAACAACACTGGTGCGTGCGTGTGTGTGTTAGCTGGGCCAGATTTCACGATAGAGCTGAAATCTAAAATGACAAATTCGCTTTCCCTCTTTTGATGTCTTAAAAAAAGGGAGTTCAAACTTCGGCGCACACGGACGACTGAACAATCATCGCCAATGGTTTTTCAGGTATATATTTAGAAGCCTTTTTTTTATGGATTAATGTTCACCTGAAGAGATGTCGTCTCCGCGGAGAGCCTTCCGTGCTGAGGAAGTAGCTGCGAAGACAGCACGCATGCGCGCGCGCGCACACACACACACACACACACACACACACACACACACACACACACACACACACACACACACACACACACACACACACACACATTTCAATCTGACATAGAAAGTACCAAAAGTATAATTATGCAATTATGCATTAATTTATGCAGAATGTCCCATTTCACAAGTTCCCTCCTCCTGCCTGGATCTGGTCTCTCTCAAGCAGAAACGATGAACCCGAAGCAGCGGGACAAAAACTCTGATATCTCCATAATCATTTCGAGTTGTAGTAGTCTTGTTAGGTTGTGTTTACATGTGCGCTGTGGCAGCGCTTCAATATACGTCATCAGTCTCACGTTGATCCCGCCTCTAGCGGCCTCATATCGCACTGGTTCAGAGTACATCGTCTCTGCCCGAGAAAGACCAGACGAGAGCACTGCTGCCACCAGCTGGCGGAGTCAGGTTATGGAAATATCGCCTGCTGCCTTCGCACCAATACTGAAAACACACTACAGTTCGAGTCTAAACCCTACGGTAAAAAGTAAACTTTAATTTGATTCAGTAGTACAAATAAACCTGCCGGCGGGGTGCAGCGACCGGAAGCCAATGGAAGGAGCGTTTTCTAAACAACATCACAATCTAAAGTTTCAAATAAAAGTACTGAAAATTGTAAATATTGTAAATGCTAAAAAGTTGTTTTAAAAAAAGAACACACATGCACCCGTGTGAAGTGATGGGCGCTCTTATCATCGTACATCATCATGACGTAAAATAGACACTGCCTATTTGCTCAGACACTATGAGGTAACATATTCTCCATTCACTGTCAACGGGAATTTAATGTTTCTTTAAGTTTGTGGACGGTAAACACAAGTTGGATCACTTCACACCTGTGTGAAGTGAGGGGCACTCTTATCATCATCACGTTACGGCCTATCACAATACGGCCAATCAAGTCATCGCTCTGGGGTACACACAACACACAAAGCGGGGGCTAGCACCCCTCAGAAACTATATATATATATATATATATATATATATATATATATATATATATATAGTTAGTTACTTCAGCGTGACTCACAGTTTGTCGTTGTGTTCGTCGTAAGCAACGATCTGAGTCACCTCCCAGTTCCCCGAGGTCAGGTGACGAACCTCGTTCTGATTGGCTCTGAACTGGAGAGAACATTCATTCATTCATCCATCCAGCCATCCATCCATTCATTGAGAAACAAAACAAAGCAATGAGTCAGTGTGGTGGAACTCTCTCTAGCTGTGATGTTAGCATGTTACCTGTGATGTGAACAGAACTCTCTAGCTGTGATGTTAGCATGTTACCTGTGATGTGAACAGAACTCTCTCTAGCTGTGATGTTAGCATGTTACCTGTGATGTGAACAGAACTCTCTAGCTGTGATGTTAGCATGTTACCTGTGATGTGAACAGAACTCTCTCTAGCTGTGATGTTAGCATGTTACCTGTGATGTGAACAGAACTCTCTACCTGTGATGTTAGCATGTTACCTGTGATGTGAACAGAACTCTCTCTAGCTGTGATGTTAGCATGTTACCTGTGATGTGAACAGAACTCTCTCTAGCTGTGATGTTAGCATGTTACCTGTGATGTGAACAGAACTCTCTCTAGCTGTGATGTTAGCATGTTACCTGTGATGTGAACAGAACTCTCTAGCTGTGATGTTAGCATGTTACCTGTGATGTGAACAGAACTCTCTAGCTGTGATGTTAGCATGTTACCTGTGATGTGAACAGAACTCTCTAGCTGTGATGTTAGCATGTTACCTGTGATGTGAACAGAACGCTCTCTAGCTGTGATGTTAGCATGTTACCTGTGATGTGAACAGAACTCTCTAGCTGTGATGTTAGCATGTTACCTGTGATGTGAACAGAACTCTCTAGCTGTGATGTTAGCATGTTACCTGTGATGTGAACAGAACTCTCTAGCTGTGATGTTAGCATGTTACCTGTGATGTGAACAGAACTCTCTAGCTGTGATGTTAGCATGTTACCTGTGATGTGAACAGAACTCTCTCTAGCTGTGATGTTAGCATGTTAGCATGTTACCTGTGATGTGAAGAGAACTCTCTCTAGCTGTGATGTTAGCATGTTACCTGTGATGTGAACAGAACTCTCTCTACCTGCGATGTGAACATGGTGGTGGAACTCTCTCTACCTGCGATGTGAACATGGTGGTGGAACTTTCTCTACCTGCGATGTGAACATGGCGATGTGATGGAACTCTCCGCGTCCTCCCTGCTTCACCGGGACTGTCAGGAAGAAACTGTTCCCATCCCTGGAGAACACCGGTACCTGGTTCTGTTACAAAAAAAAAAAAAAAGCATTCGTTTTATTCTTGTCATTTGTAGGCCTACACTTTTTAAAAACAAAAGAGATTAATTTAAATTTGAGGGAGTATAACAATCAATGATTACAATGCATTTGTATTGTGATTTGATCAAACAGACCACTTAAGAATGAAACCACTTCCATGTGTACACAAAGACGAGGCGATTCTAAGATGAGCCATGACCCAGAGGATGAGGAAGTGACGTCAGGCCTTCGGTACGTCACAGACAAACACACTGCCTGTATGACAGGTGACGAGTGACTGACAGGATGACTGATGACTGACAGGTGAAAGGATGACTGATGACTGACAGGTGACAGGATGACTGACAGGTGACAGGATGAAGGGACGTACCTGTTTTGAAAGCCACAGTTCAGAGGTCTCTTCATGTCTCTGAAACCAAAAGAGAACACATCGTCATGCACTGACGACACTTATGTCCCTGAACGCGTTCAATGAATGACCGTTCACGAAACACGTTCATATTTTGGGTGAACGTGTACTGTATTTCTGTAAAGGTGATGTCATACCTTTAGACACGCCCCCCTGGTGATGTCACACACTGTGAGGATGGAGATGTTCTGGGCTCGATTCATCCACCTCACGCTCAGCTCTGTTTTACTGACCCACGTCACCATGGTAACGTAATGCTCTCTGAAAACAATAACAATATCACCATGGTAACGTAATGCTCTCTGTAAACACTAATAATATCACCATGGTAACGTAAACACTAATATCACCATGTGTAACAGAGTTTAGTGGGTTCCACTTGCTCCATCAGTAATGCCATTTCTTATTGGTTAGTGGGCGGCACCTCATTGAATAACACTGGTGTCCACGTTTAGAGTGGTGTCAGTCTAACATGAGACATGCCCATGGTAAGATGTGTTCCTCTGCACACTGTATTTTCAACAAGAGTCTGTATGTTTACTGTGATACTGTGATGAATACTGGTTATTCTAAACATGCTAAATGTACCAAAATGAAGTGGTGATGTTTTGTACACGCTTTCAATTAGTTATCTTGCCATACAAAACTGTAAACCGTTTATAAAAACATGATCTTGGTCACGTTGCTAATTCTGTTATAGACGTGCTGAGGATTGGGTGTGTTACACAGACATAAGCTGACCAGATAGGCCTACGTATCTGTGTATTTTACCAGATCAAACTGTCAACAAGGAGAGAAGTCGTCTGGAACGTGATTATTCCACAACACAACGCAGATCAAACGTTACATATGGTAACGTAATGTTCTCTGAAAACAATAAAAATATCAAGTGGCAGTTAGCCTCGGCCCCCTCGGTTCTCATCTGCGAATAGACAAGCCTGGTCACAACCTAAGGCAGAGAGAAAAGCCTGGTCACAACCTAAGACAGAGAGAAAAGCCTGGTCACAACCTAAGACAGAGAGAAAAGCCTGGTCACAACCTAAGGCAGAGAGTAAAGCCTGGTCACAACCTAAGGCAGAGAGTAAAGCCTGGTCACAACCTAAGGCAGAGAGAAAAGCCTGGTCACAACCTAAGACAGAGAGAAAAGCCTGGTCACAACCTAAGGCAGAGAGAAAAGCCTGTTCACAACCTAAGACAGAGAGAAAAGCCTGGTCACAACCTAAGGCAGAGAGAAAAGCCTGGTCACAACCTAAGACGGAGAGAAAAGCCTGGTCACAACCTAAGACAGAGAGAAAAGCCTGGTCACAACCTAAGGCAGAGAGAAAAGCCTGGTCACAACCTAAGACAGAGAGAAAAGCCTGGTCACAACCTAAGACAGAGAGAAAAGCCTGGTCACAACCTAAGACAGAGAGAAAAGCCTGGTCACAACCTAAGACAGAGAGAAAAGCCTGGTCACAACCTAAGACAGAGAGAAAAGCCTGGTCACAACCTAAGACAGAGCGTAAAGCCTGGTCACAACCTAAGGCAGAGAGAAAAGCCTGGTCACAACCTAAGGTAGAGAGAAAAGCCTGGTCACAACCTAAGACAGAGAGAAAGGCCTGGTCACAACCTAAGACAGAGAGAAAAGCCTGGTCACAACCTAAGACAGAGAGAAAGGCCTGGTCACAACCTAAGACAGAGAGAAAGGCCTGGTCACAACCTAAGACAGAGAGTGTATCGGTGTAAGTGTGGGACGGAACATCCGACAGATGTATTTTTCACGGATACGTTCAAGAATAAAAAGAGTCCGCACACCATTTTGTGCATGTCCATGCGAACAGGGGGTCTCCCATGCAGAGCGTGTGAACAGGGGGTCTCCCATGCAGAGCGTGTGAACAGGGGGTCTCCCATGCAGAGCGTGTGAACAGGGGGTCCCCTGAAGGACGCCACGTTGACTCACCTCAGTTTGAGACTGTCCGGTGGGCTGAGGTCCTGCGTGTGGATTGGTTCAAACAGATTGACCACTTTGAGCTTCACCATGGGGTTGGGTTGACCAGCCTGCAAGTGCACACGCACACGCACACGCACACACACACACACACACACACACACACACACACACACACACACACACACACACACAATTAGTACATTGTGTAGCCTACTAATTCGTTTTCTTTCAAATAGCATAATTTTAAGTGTCCGTTATGCACATTTAAACATTAAATGGGGTAGGGGTACTTTATGGTACCGCAGTAGGGGCGCCGTACCTTGGGGGTAAGGGCACTGCCTCTCATTGGGGTACTGGGGTAGGGGTACCGTACCTTGGGGTAAGGGTACTGCCTCCCCTTGGGGTATTGCAGTAGGGGCACCGTGCCTTGTGGTATAGGGGTACTTTGGGGTACTGCAGTAGGGGTACCACTACCATACCTTGGGGTAGGGGTACTGCCTCCCTTTGGGGTAGCTGCTGACAGTGTGTAGTGTGGCAGGGCCATGTTGGGGTATTGGGGTAGGGGTACCGTACCTTGGGGTAGGGGTACTGCCTCCCCTTGGGGTAGGTGCTGCCAGTGTAGTGTGGCAGGGCCATGTTGGGGTATTGGGGTAGGGGCACCGTACCTTGGGGTAGGGGTACTGCCTCCCCTTGGGGTAGGTGCTGCCAGTGTAGCGTGGCAGGGCCATGTTGGGCACCAGGCTGTCGTTGAGCTCCAGGAAGGCCAGCCTCTCTCCGTCTGGAGACCACCAGTGAGCCACGTGCTTTTGGAGGACCTCCTCTGTTCACAAACACACAACAACACAACGCCTCTGTTACACAACACACAACAACACAACACCTCTGTTACACAACACAACAACACAACACCTCTGTTACACAACACAACACTGCATTGGAGTCTATGGGCTGCTATGCGTGACTAGTACTGTACATGAACCACGTGACCGACCGGGCTGTTTTCTGCCCCCTCAATGTCGTAACTCTGTCTATACTCTATATGGCTCTGGGCCAGGGGTATTCAACTAGATTATCCGGGGGCCAAGGATTGTGTGTGTGTGTGTGGGGGGGGGGGGGGGCGCACAGCATGCGTGCAAAGTGAGTTCTCAAAATGCATTTTGTGCTTAAAGATTTATATACTGTAATATAACGGGGTATTTAAAGGCTGGCACAAGACTCGACAAGAGCACCAGGGATCTATTTTGGGGTGCGTTTGGGAGAGCTTTGTTGGATACAGGAGGCTATTTTTGGGAGGGTGTCTGACTCTGAGCCCTCTTGGGCTCCTAGCCCATTTGGGGCGTTTTTATCTCTTGCATCTTGCTAAGATGTACAGCAGTCATTCTGGTACCATATGAAGGAAAGTAACAAAGATTACTTAAGAATTACAGATTTCTCTATCTTGAGACAATTGGGCTCTTTTTTCGTCCATGCTAAACCCCATATTCCTAAACCGCTTTGCCTTTTTATTTTTTACTATTTTGAAAAACATTTTTGAATAGTTTTGAACCAGTCCATCTACAGCATCTGAGCATGTAGATCGGCTAGTTGAACCATAAAAAAAAAAAAATCAAAATATAAAAAAATAAGGCAGAGTAGTTTAGGCATAAGGGGTTTAGCATGGACGAAAATAGAGCAATTGTTTTTCTATTAATAAGTATAACTATATTGATATTATTAATAAGTGGTATTATTTAGTTGAAGTTGCCAATTGTAGCCTGTCTTGTATTTCTGAATTAGATCTAAAGGTAACCTCCTCCTTTTAACTTACACTCTAAACTCATTTTGATTTTTAGAACAAGCCTGAATTAAACAGTTTGCAAATTTGATGAGTCTATAGGTTATTTGCATTTTTATTCAGTATATTTCATTTGAATTGTCAAAATATACATGTGTAATTCCATTATGAACTGAGCAAATAAAGGGAAGCTTTGATTTCCCCAAAGGAGGTCTATTTTCTGATCAAACAATCAACATGGTTTGTATTATATTGTATTGTATGTTGAGATGCCTGACGCCTTCATAGTTTTACATGATAGTCAAGTCTGTTGATTCCAAGCACCAAGCAATTCACCGTAGGCCTACTCTATTGACAGGGCGATTATTTATTTTAATTAAATTATATTTTCCTGTTGAATTACTTATACCGGCTGTAGAAATGAATGCCAGCACTCACGTTGAATCCTTTAGGATTCTCGTTTTTATTGGTTTTCCCCCAGCAGACAACAACAAACATCAGAATGGACGTTTCGGCCCAGGGGCCTTCTTCATCTTAATCACATTAGATTAGATTAAGCTGAAGAAGGACCCTGGGCCGAAAACGTCCAACCGAATAAAAATAAAGAATCCTCTAGGATACAATGTGATGGTATATACATTTCTACAGTCGGTATACTGTATCTTCCAGAACCTTCCAGTGCACCTGTTACACTATTACGTGGAATTACTCAAACGAGTGCTTGCTCTCGCTTTCTTCTTCGAATTACTGACTGGACCAGATCAGACCAGAATACCGTACTTTTACGGTAGCCTACTAAAAATATTTTTTGTTCCAAACGACTTTGGTTCTGTGACTCCTGTCACAGAAGACTAGTTAGGCTAGTAACCTGGTGTCACAGAAGACTAGTTAGGCTAGTAACCTGGTGTCACAGAAGACTAGTTAGGCTAGTAACCTCGTGTCCCACCCCAAGTAGGCTAGAGACTACAAACCAAACCCCGCCCAGTGCTGTCAACCACGGCATTTCTCTCCTATTGGTTGGTGGTTAAAACCACACCCTTCTGTCCGATCTGAAGGTCCACCCTGTTCGTTCAGTGTTTGGACTACAGCGTGTTCCGACGTGTTTGTTCTGCCCTCCGCCCCCCCCCCCATCAAACAATGCTGTCCGTCAAACCACGTGACTCCGACCCCCCCATCGAACAATGCTGTCCGTCAATCCATGTGACTCCACCCCCCCCCCCCCCCCCATCGAACAAAGCTGTCCGTCAAACCACGTGACTCCACCCCCACATCGAACAAAGCTGTCCGTCAATCCATGTGACTCCGACCCCCCCATCAAACAATGCTGTCCGTCAAACCACGTGACTCCGACCCCCCCATCGAACAAAGCTGTCCGTCAAACCACGTGACTCCACCCCCACATCGAACAAAGCTGTCCGTCAAACCATGTGACTCCACCCCCCCCCCATCGAACAAAGCTGTCCGTCAAACCACGTGACTCCACCCCCACATCGAACAAAGCTGTCCGTCAAACCACATGACTCCACCCCCCCCCCCCATCGAACAAAGCTGTCCGTCAAACCACGTGACTCCACCCCCACATCGAACAAAGCTGTCCGTCAAACCACGTGACTCCACCCCCACATCGAACAAAGCTGTTCGTCAAACCACGTGACTCCACCCCCACATCGAACAAAGCTGTCCGTCAAACCACGTGACTCCACCCCCACATCGAACAAAGCTGTTCGTCAAACCACGTGACTCCACCCCCACATCGAACAAAGCTGTCCGTCAAACCACGTGACTCCACCCCCACATCGAACAAAGCTGTCCGTCAAACCACGTGACTCCACCCCCACATCGAACAAAGCTGTCCGTCAAACCACGTGACTCCACCCCCACATCGAACAAAGCTGTCCGTCAAACCACGTGACTCCACCCCCACATCGAACAAAGCTGTCCGTCAAACCACGTGACTCCACCCCCCCCACATCGAACAAAGCTGTCCGTCAAACCACGTGACTCCACCCCCACATCGAACAAAGCTGTCCGTCAAACCACGTGACTCCACCCCCACATCGAACAAAGCTGTCCGTCAAACCACGTGACTCCACCCCCACATCGAACAAAGCTGTTCGTCAAACCACGTGACTCCACCCCCACATCGAACAAAGCTGTCCGTCAAACCACGTGACTCCACCCCCCCCCCCCCACATCGAACAAAGCTGTCCGTCAAACCACGTGACTCCACCCCCACATCGAACAAAGCTGTCCGTCAAACCACGTGACTCCACCCCCACATCGAACAAAGCTGTTCGTCAAACCACGTGACTCCACCCCCACATCGAACAAAGCTGTCCGTCAAACCACGTGACTCCACCCCCCCCCCCCCCACATCGAACAAAGCTGTCCGTCAAACCACGTGACTCCACCCCCACATCGAACAAAGCTGTCCGTCAAACCACGTGACTCCACCCCCACATCGAACAAAGCTGTTCGTCAAACCACGTGACTCCACCCCCACATCGAACAAAGCTGTCCGTCAAACCACGTGACTCCACCCCCCCCCCCCCCACATCGAACAAAGCTGTCCGTCAAACCACGTGACTCCACCCCCACATCGAACAAAGCTGTCCGTCAAACCACGTGACTCCACCCCCACATCGAACAAAGCTGTCCGTCAAACCACGTGACTCCACCCCCACATCGAACAAAGCTGTCCGTCAAACCACGTGACTCCACCCCCACATCGAACAAAGCTGTTCGTCAAACCACGTGACTCCACCCCCACATCGAACAAAGCTGTCCGTCAAACCACGTGACTCCCATTGAAAATGAACTGGAGCAGCCATCAAACACGGGCCGAGCAACGGAAACGGAACGGACAAATGTTCAAAATGTGTGTATGAGGCCCTAGACAACACAACACATTAACATCTGCTCTGTTAGGCTTCATACACACATAAAGAACAAATGTTTTGTGCTCTGCCTGTGTTTCATGGCCGCCTCAATGCTTTTCCAATGGAAGTCACGTGGTTTGACCAAACACTTGTTTTTGATCGCCCCCCCCCCTCCCCCCATCACACACAACTGTTTGGTCAAACCACGTGATTTGTCCTTTATGTGTGTATGAAGCCTAAGGCCTCAGTCACACCATTGAGACGGCTGTCTTGTCCGTGTCTTGTGTCTTGTCCATGTTTAATGGCCGCCCCACAATGCCCTTCCAATGGAAGTCACATGGTTTGACCAGACATTTTTGTTTGATGCGGGGGAGGGGGGCACAACACAGCCATCAAACAAAAATGTCTGGTCAAACCATGTGACTTTCATTGGAAGGGCATTGGGGGGCGGCCATTAACACATCTAGTACAGGAAGTGCATCAAAATAGACGCTCCGGGGTGCCAGAGTAGTCGCCAGAGTAGTGATCGCTTTTACTCTGAAAGCCATGAACCGGAAACACTTTCTTAAAAAAATTGACTTGACAAAGTGAGCTCATAATCCCCGATCATCTTACTATATTTATATAAACTCCAAAAAGCGTTCATATTTTGCGGGAGAGACGGATGAGGAGCAGAAATGCAGCGCCAGCATATCGATCCATTCATCACCACGGAGAGCGCCCTGGATGAGGAGATACGAGTCATTCTTTCCGCCACGCTAACATGGGAGTCAATGACAAGCTAATATTTGCACAGAGCGTTAGCATACGGCAAGCGAAAAGCGAAATGCCAAAAAAAAAAGAAGGAATAATTCTGAATATTATTGCTATTATCCACAGCACAGTACAGCACAGCACAGCACAGTACAGTCGTCATCATTCACCTTCGTACAGCCAATCAGAGATGCCGTTATAAACGACTCCTTCCTTCCCGGAGGAGGTGAGTCTCAGGGCGGTGCTCTTCACGTCTGGCTGGTAGTAGATGTTGTTCTCAAAGATGTAGATCTGAGAGGAGAGACACACACACACACACACACACACACACACACACACACACACACACACACACACACACACACACACACACACACACACGAGACAGAGATTACACATTTTCACCGATTACATGTCATTGTGGATCCAGCGCCGTCAGAATGAAGGAAGAAGACCCGAAGAAGACCCCGTGAACGGGAAGTAGTAATCGCCAATCTAATAAATGGCGCTAATCTTTTAGTCAAAGCGCTTTACAACAACCGGAAAATGTTCAGTATAGCACTGGCTTGCAAAGACCTCTGGGTAATTGAGGCCCAATGCGTTCCAAATGACGCGCAGCGGGAGCGGTAGCTCCTCCTCTCTGTGGTTGTTGATCGCCACTTTGGATTACTTTTCAACACGACGACAAACGCTCACAAACACCAGACAGTCAGATCAGGGAATTGCGATGTTTTTTTATCCCGCAGTAAAACTGTTAATAGTAGACCTCGATATGAACTGAAACGCAGGACCTTCTATAGCTGTGAGGCGACAGCACTACCGACTCATTTCGGGGCTCTCCCCAGGTTGGCAGAGTAGCGCTCAGGATGACAGCTTATAGGCAGCTGGCGGCGGGTGGAAGAAAAGGTTTATAAAAGGCGTGCGCGGCCGTGTGTGTGTGGCGTAACCAAAGCATCCGTCAGTGCTGCCAGAGTGCACTACGTACGTGACGCAGGCTGACGTCTTTAGGGAGGCTAATTAGATGATAATTTGGTTTCAATTCAACCTCTTTTGGTTTTTATCTGCACGGGACAGATGGAAGGAAAGCTGTGTGTGTGTGTGTGTGTGTGTGTGTGTGTGTGTGTGTGTGTGTGTGTGTGCACTCACTCTAGCAGATTATTCGGACATAAATCATACGTGAGCTGGATCTGCAAGTTGTTACGGGGAGGACTCTCTCTCTCGCTCTCTCGCTCTCTCTCCTCTCTCTCCTCTCTCTCTATGTCCTCTCTCTCTCTCTCTCTCTCCTCTCTCTCTCTCTCTCTCTCTCTCTCTCCCCCACAGGCGACTCTGCGCATCGTTAGCAACACAGCGAAGCCGGCGAGCATCATCGCGGAAAATGTGTGTGTGAGTGCGTGCGCATGTGCGCTCATGTGTGTGTGTCTGTGTGTGTGTGTGTGTGTGTGTGTGTGTGTGTGTGTGTGTGTGTGTGTGTGTGTGTGTGTGTGTGTGTGTGTGGGGGGGGGGGGTGGCATTAAAGGGGGGGAATTAAGGTTGATCACATTAGGAAGTGCTGAGTACTCAGTGTGGAGTGTAGGACTATAAATTGAGTCCCCGTTAAGGAGAACTAGTTACATCTTCCCAGAAAAGTGTCTGTTGAGCTTGGAAGATTCGCAATAAAAACACACTTGTGTGAAGTGAGGGGCTCCTGGTAATGATTGTTTATTTAAACTGACACAACATCCGGTCACGGTTTTTTGGATATTCAAAATAAGGTTTGAACAGGGCGATATCCTGCCATGTTATCAATTAATCCTGTGGGTTAACAGTCAGAGGTTAAAGTTCAGAGGTTAATAAAGGTCAGACTCACCAGCTGCTGACCGCTCACTCCCCAGGAGGCGAACTGCAGCACAGAGTTCACAACCTCTGGAGGGTCCAGCTCCCACAGCTCCCTGCAAGGGCAAATGTCAAAGTGTTAAACTGTCCCCGGAGACTCGACCCGTGGATTAAAACGTTTGGCACTTTGCACGTTAAATAATCCCACGTCCATCTGTTTTATTCTACACTGATGGCCTTGGCTGTATTACTGTGCGTAGACGCCACACGCTGTGGGCTTGCAGATCTGCTGTTTTCAGCACGTAACACGTTGTGAGCTTGCAGATCTTGCTATTTTTTTATTTTCATCACGTAAGAAAAATTCACCCAGTTGGAGAAAAAGAAAGTTGAAACAGAAATAGAATTAGAAGCCCTTGAGGACAAACACAGTGACATAGATTGTGAGGAAACACGCAGGGAGGGAAACCTATCTGTCCTCCAGAAACAGATGAAAAAGAACACTCGTCAAAGTTGAAGCAAAGTCAGCTCATTGATGACATACAAAAACTCCAAAAAGAGGTGAGAATGCTGAAGAGAAATCAGGAGGGCCTGCCGAGGCCTACCACCCGAACAACATGGTTTGAACCAAGAAACAGCAAATCCAGAAAGCCAAGATCCAAAATCTCAAGTTTAGAACCTCCAAATCCCGGCGCCAGATCCCCCCCAGCACAGGACAGCCACAAAACAGACACATTGCTATCCTCATGGACTCAAATGGGAAATACATGGATTGGAAAAAAGTTCAACACATGTTGAACACAAGTGCCAGGACACTAGAGTGCCCTAGAGTTAACTGATTCAGAAAAAAGAATATTTATCTCAGATTCTTTTCCCAGAGTGTGTTTTTTCCAAAATCCCTAAACTCATGAACCAACCAGGTGTTTGTTCCATCTCTATATTTTAACCAAATAAAGGTTTCCTCACTATACAAAGTTATTTGTGATGCACAATATTGTAACGTGCCGCTCACTCACACAACAAGTAGACAGTCTTCAGGCGTGCTGCATTTTCAAGTAGAATGTATTTATTTGTAATCATGGCTTGCGCGCCAACCGGGAGCTCCACCGCTGCCCACAATAACAGAGTAAATCTGACAGCTTACACTTCCTGTGTCCGCTTGTATATCCAGTCGTGTCGCCTCCTAATGTGTCCGGCCGGGCACACACATTACACTACTCCCTTCTAAGACTGAACACACAGTCTGCAATAACATCACTTGGCATCAGACAGAAATACAACAAAACACATTTCCATGACACTAAATTACACATTTTTCCATGACACAAAAATACACATTTTTCACATTTTCTTTACACAAAAATACACATTTTCATTACACAAAAATACACATTTTTATGAAACACAGTATTCTTCACCTCAGTACAAAATCTTCTTGCCAAACTGGCCGTCTGACATTTCTCTGTGGCCTAGCCACCTGACTCCTGGTCATGTCACACGTACTTTCCTTTACCATTACATTGGGAGACTCATCAGGGCCCTGTGTTACTATTGTCCCTCTCCCCACATCCTGTTGGACCACGTTTTCATCCCCTAAATCCCCAGGGTACACATCCTCTTCTTGGGTTGCTGCTAACTCTATTTCCCTTGCTACAGGCCTCCCCCAAAGTGGCAGCCTGGTGTGCACCCCTCGGGCACATTGCCTCCTGCCTCTCCCTGGTGCATCCTGACCTATCTGTGAATCATTAGTTAACACAAAATCAGGATTCTCATCATCATCTCTTGTCATTGGGTTAACCCTTGATCTTATGTTCTGTGTATTTCCCATGTATGGCTTCAGTCTGTTATAATGTACCACAGCTTTGTAAGGACCATCACACTGTACCACCTCATACAGTACATCCGACAGTTTTCTCATTATCCTGAAGGGTCCCTTGAACTTCTTTCTGAGCTTCGGTGATAGGCCCTTCTTCTTTTGATAATCACGAAGCCACACAAACTCATTCTCCTCATATCTTTGAGGGGTTACCTTCAAATCAAAGTACTCTTTTTGTTTATTTGTGGCCCTTTGGTGATTTTTCTTTACAGCCTCCCTCACTGTGCTTAAGTAACCCTGTATCTTTTGCACATATTCACTCACATATTGGGCCTCCTGCTTTTGTGTTCCCATAACTACATCAACAGGTAGAGTAATCTCGTTACCAAACAGCACCTTATATGGCGTGAACCCTGTGGAAGACTGAACACTGCTTCTATATGCCATCATGACATATGGGAGCATCTCATCCCAGTTGCCCTGATTATCTTCCACAAAAACTTTAAGCATGCTGATTAAGGTTTTATTTAGCCTTTCCACTAACCCGTCTGATTGAGGATTATATGGAGTGGTCCTTGTTTTATTCATTTGTAGCATTTTGCACATTTCCTGAAAGACTTTTGATTCAAAGTTGGCACCCTGGTCGCTGTGCAGAGTGCGTGCGACCCCTAATCTCAACACCCATTCCTCCACCAGTTTCTTGGCCACTGTCACAGCCTCTTGGTTAGGTATGGCATAAGATTCTGCCCATCTAGAAAAGTAGTCTGCTACAACCATGATGTACTTGTTACCTCGCACTGAGCAAGGGAAGGGACCCATTAAATCTATGGCTATCCTTTCAAAAGGACGGCCTGTTACAGAGCTCGTCATTGGTGCTCTGGGGGACGGACCTTTACATTTGTAAGCACCACAGGCCTCACATGTCTTACACCACTGTTTTATGGCCCTCTGCCAGCCTGGCCAGTAAAATCTAGCTCTGATTTTGCCTGTGAGCTTTTCTATTCCTAGATGACCAGCCGTTTTGTCATTGTGCATAAAGGTTAGTATCTCATTGACTAGTTCCTCTGGAACCACCCCCCTCCACATAGTTTCATCCGTCCCATAATCTTGACTCTTTAAGCACAATACACCATTTCTCATGTGTAATGCACCCCAGACCTGCCTAAATGGCTTGAAAGTAGGTCCTGCAAGTAATTCAGCAGGAGGTTCAGTGTTATTCCCCTGTTTCCACTCCTTCAACTGATAAATCACAGGATCCCTATTCTGCGCTTCTATGAGGAAGTCCATGTTTGTTTGACAATCAGCACTTGCTACAGGTGCCATAGTGACCTCATGTGGCCCATCTAAGTCCACTGACGGTGTGACTGCCATATCATCTTGCCCTGTGCTATCTGACTGAGTATAGCGCCTGGACACCCCATCTGCATTACTGTGCAGTTTCCCGGGACGGTGAACTATATCATAGTGATATTGGTCGAGCTGCTCCAACCACCTGGCTAATTGGCCCTCTGGTTGTTTGAAGTTACTGAGCCAACGCAGTGAGCTGTGATCTGTCCTCAGTAAAAACTTCCTTCCTAACAGGTAATGTCTGAAATGTTTCAAGAACACAACCATTGCCAGCAGCTCTTTCTTAGTTGTAGAATACCTCTTTTCTTGTTTCGACAGGGCACGGCTGGCATACGCTACAACTCTCTCTCCACTGTCATACTTTTGTGATAGGACAGCGCCAATACCTGTGTCACAAGCATCGGTATCCAAAATAAACCCAAATTTCGGGTCAGGGAAGGCCAATATAGGAGCTGCGGTTAATCTTGATTTCAGCTCCTCAAAAGCAGACTCACATTCCAGAGTCCACTGAAACACCTTCCCCTTGTCTGTCAACCGATATAGTGGCTCAGCTATTCGCGCAAAGTCGTCTATGTAACGGCGATAGTATGATGCAAGCCCTAGAAAGCTTCTAGTCTCCGTCACTGACTTAAGTGTAGGCCAAGACCTTATACTCTCCGTCTTGGAGGGGTCAGTAGCCACCCCCTCTGCCGAAATAATATGCCCCAAATAGTTGACCTGGGATCTGAACAGGTGGCATTTCGATGGCTTCACTTTAAGGCCTGCCTGCTGCAACCTGCTCAGAACCCCCTCTAACCGTGACATATGTTCCTGAAATGACCGGCCCACCACTATAATGTCATCTAAGTACACCAGGCATGTTGTCCATTGCATGTCAGCCAAAACCAGGTCCATGAGGCGCTGAAAAGTACTCGGTGCATTGCACAATCCAAAACCCATGACGTTGAACTCAAAAAGCCCCCTCTTGGTCAAAAATGCTGTTTTACAGCGCTCCTCAGGATGCATGTCCACTTGCCAGTACCCGCTGGCCAGGTCCAAAGTGGAAAACCACTTGGCACCAGCCAGAGAGTCTAGCGTCTCATCGATTCTAGGAAGAGGATATGCATCCTTCACTGTGTTCTCATTAAGTTTTCTGTAATCGACACAGAACCGCATTGTATTGTCTTTTTTTCTCACTAACACCACAGGTGCCCCCCATGGACTGGTAGATGGCTGAATGATGCTCCTATCTAACATGCTCTGCAAATGGCTGTCAAACTCTGCTTGCAGATGGACAGGAACCCGCCTCAGAGCTTGCTTAATTGGCCTGGTGTTCCCTGTATCTATCCTGTGCTGGACCAGCTTTGTGCGGCCCAAATCAAAATCCCCAGTACTAAACACACCAGCATGTGCCCTTAGCATTTCTATCACCATCCTGAGCTGGGTTCTGTCCAACTGCTCACCACCAACATCGAGGACTTTTAGTAATGACTCTATTTCCCACTTGGGTTGCTGAGTGGGTGTTCGGGATTGCTTATCATTGCTTAAACAAGTAATAATTGCCGTTTCACAGCCCTCTGCAAAAATGGAATACCCACCCAGTTTTGTACCCTCTCTGAGACATTGGGGGTCAGGTGATAAATTAATCACACGCACAGGTAGTTTCCCTTTATCAGACCTGCCCAGGCTACGGGCTACCATGACACTGTTTTTCTCTGTGACCTCATTACATGGTTCCATGATACCCTCTGTGCATTCAATGTTAAGAGTACCCTCCACTTTACCCGGAATGAACATTTCAGACCTGGCAGGAATTACAACATCACTCATTACAACCACCCTGCAAACACTTCCCGTCCCTCCCCGTGAGATCAAAGGTACATGCTTACCCAGGATGGTGCAAACACGTTTCTGCATGTCAATCACTGCTCCGTATTTGACTAGGAAATCAGTTCCTACCAGCGCACGTTGGTCAGCGTCGCTGGCAACCACAAAGTCAGCAGCAAGGTTCAGTCCATCAATGTTCATGACAGTAGACCACCTCCCCATCACAGTGAGAGGCTGTCCGTTGGCCGCTGTGATAGGTTTGTAATAAGGTCTCAGCAAGTCCATCCTGCCTCCTGTCGCCTCTCTCCATATCCTTTCCTGCACCATCGACACCTGGGCCCCAGAATCCACCATCACCTCGTATTCCACATCTGCGATGCCGGCCTGTATGTAGAATCCCTCTCCTACCACACCCGAGGCTACTGTGGCATGATGATCCTGTGTGGCCACCTGGGCATCCTTGGCCACATATGGGCAGTCTCTTTTCATGTGCATGGTGCATCCACAGTGCCAACATGCTCTACTGGGCGCAGATGAAGACTGCGTCCGGTCACTCCCCGGGAAACGAGATCTTCCTCTCCCCTGTGTCTGCTCACCGGCAGGTCGGCGTCCGCCTCCTCCAGTGGGTCCTGTCGGTCCTCCCATCACTTGTCGTCCATCCCTGTCAGTTAGGTTTCTCACCTCGGTCCGTAACTGTGCAACGCTCTCACACAGTGACTCCAACAGTTCTTTAGGGACAGTCATTTTGTCATCTTCAGCAGCACCACACACATTAATCTTGTGGTGGGGGACCTGCTGGCCCTCAAGCTGCCTTATCTGCTCCAATTCACCTGCCACGGCCATAGCCTCTTCCATTGATTTGGGTTTGCTGCTGCGCAGGTGTACACGGATGTCAGTATTCCCAATATTAGCAATAAAATGATCACGGGCAAGGGAATCACGAGTAGCCCTACTGTAATCTGGATACGCCTTATCAGCCAGTCGACACACATCATAGCCGAAATCCCTCAGCTCCTCACCTGCTTTGCGTCTGCGGTCCATAAAAGCTGCACGGTTCCAGTCAGCATGCACAGGTGGTTCAAAGTGCCTCCGCAGAGCCTCAGTCAGATCTGCAAAGTTCCCTTTCAGATGCTGTGGTAAATTGCTGCAGAAGATCCTGGCCGATCCCCTCAGTGACAGAATTAGAAAGTTCAGACACTCGGCGGATCTCCAACCATTAACCTCAGCAGCTAACTCAAACTGCTCCATCCAGGCAGTCCACTCACCCACTTTTCCATCAAAAGGTTCTGGCATAATAACCGGGCGTCGATCCCGCGCCGGTGCCGTTGAAGAGGCTGTGCTCTCCGGTGCCTCATTATCCCCCGTACCCGTTGGCATTGTACGTACCGGTACGTTGTTATCAAGTTGCCTTGAAGACGTGAGTGGCTCGCTAGCCGTTTAGCTTCTTAGCTTCTAGCTAGAGCCTGTGTAGTGCGTAGATTAGAACGTCCCGTCGCTGCCACCAATTTGTAACGTGCCGCTCACTCACACAACAAGTAGACAGTCTTCAGGCGTGCTGCATTTTCAAGTAGAATGTATTTATTTGTAATCATGGCTTGCGCGCCAACCGGGAGCTCCACCGCTGCCCACAATAACAGAGTAAATCTGACAGCTTACACTTCCTGTGTCCGCTTGTATATCCAGTCGTGTCGCCTCCTAATGTGTCCGGCCGGGCACACACATTACAATATCATTGGTAGCGTCTCGGAATCGGCCATATATTACCATATGGGAATCCGATCGGTTTCAAAATACAAGGAATGCAGTGAATGTGTTCGTACTTAGCAGAAAAAAAATTAATAACGTCCCAGCTATGGGACGTTATGCTATCTATTATACATTAGAGAAGTTGTACCCAATAAGTTGTACCCAAAAGAAACCCAAAGCCACAACAGCTACGTTGCTATTGCAACACCCACAACACCATCTTACACACTACACCCACACACACTCACACGGCAGTGACGTCACACACTTACCTTTTGCAGTGTTGCAACGCTATCTCCTCCTATGTCGCCCCTCACCAACACTGAACACCACCCGCCAAACAATGGTCTTTGCACTGCCACCAATAATGCCTCCCTTCCACACTCACGCCGGCAATGCATTTGTTTACTACAAACATTATCGCCCCAATCACCCACACCCCCGAGCCTTCCCTACACGGAACACTAACCACTGTTGCCTATGCTGTTGCCCCAACAGGCCCAGAAACAAGGCCTTTAAACCACGCTACTTACACACACTATACAACTCGCTTACAATTCGCAAACCTGGCAACACTGCCCTGTCTTCTAATAGGCCCACACCAGGCCCACACTAGCTTTCACAGTCTCAGAATCTGATCTCACGCAGGAGAAGAGAAACGAGGAAGGAGAGGAATTGGAGCCTCACGATTTTGCTTATTCCTTCTAAATCTCTGTATTTAAAATATCACTGACTCAGCGAAGCCCTTAGTTACATCAACATTGTTCTTTGTCAGTACTTGGTTCGTGCCTAAATATTACGATTACACGGATCGCTTTGGCTATTTTCGCCTGACAGCCAACTGCCGAGTACACATACACACGCCTGCACGCACATGCACGCCCGGCGTGCACACACACACGCACGCCTGGAAACCACGATCTCTCTCTCTCTCTCTCTCGCCACGCCACACACACACGCACACACACACACACAGGAATAGCCATGCAGGCAATTTCCTTCTTCCCATAGTGCGCGGCAACGTAACTATCTGGGATGAGTGGCCGCGAAGCGGCCGCGAAATTCTAGTATAGTATATAGCATAACGTCCCATAGTATATACGTACGAACATATTTGTTGTTGTTGGTGTTGTTATTAAGGTTATTAAGGTTTTAACGTACCGTGTATGGATGTTGTAGATGCTGTAGGACGCCATGTAGGACTGACTGTAAACCTGAGAGAGAGAGAGAGAGAGAGAGAGAGAGAGAGACACACCCACTGTTAATGAGAGAGAGAGAGAGAGAGAGACACCCACTGTTAACACCCTGGGACGGAGTTCTCCGTTCAATCAATTAGTAATGCCCAGCGCTAAGGACGGAGATTGATAAAAAATATTATTATTATTATTATTATTATTATTATTATTAGATTATTGATATCAAAACCGATCGCATCGCTCCACAGGCTGGGAGCGTCTGTTGCGCAACATTCAATGTTATTTTCCGGTGGGACGTCGTGGAAAATGTTCCCCCCCATTTTAGTGGATGAGATCGAAAATCTTCAAACGTGAATAGTTCAGTCAGACAACTCAAGGAGGATGTAATATATATATTTATTGAATATAAGATAATCAATGCAATATATTTATTATGGTTTGGCGATGTATTGGATCTGCTTTTCAGGTACTCAGGTCAAGCGCATCAGTCCCGACCATAGGGACTCCGAATCCCCCGTACCTAAAACAGTAGATCCGAAACGACAGGTGGTAGCTGGGGTGGAGGTGGGTGAGCACTTTGTATACAGCAGCGCACAGTATACAATAAAGCAGCAGCAAGCAAGCAGGAGGATGAATGCAAAACCTTCGGTTAAAGTAGCCGGTATGAGATTGGGTGAGCGTGTGATTGGCTGGGTGAATCATGTGGATGAGAGCCTGATGCATGCGGTGGCCCAATTAACGGCCGGCGCGCTGACTGAGGTTCCCTCACTGAACATGCTCTGCGCATGTCTACGACAGGCGCAAATGCTCATCTGTCTGTCTGTGTCTCATAGGAGGGCTGTGGGCAGTTCAGAAACCAGTCTGTGTCTCATAGGAGGTCCGTGGGCAGTTCAGAAACCAGTCTGTGTCTCATAGGAGGGCTGTGGGCAGTTCAGAAACCAGTCTGTGTCTCATAGGAGGGCTGGGGGCAGTTCAGAAACCACTCTGTCTCATAGAAGGTCCGTGGGCAGTTCAGAAACCAGTATGTGTCTCATAGGAGGGCCGTGGGCAGTTCAGAAACCAGTCTGTGTCTCATAGGAGGGCCGTGGGCAGTTCAGAAACCAGTCTGTGTCTCATAGGAGGGCTGTGGGCAGTTCAGAAACCAGTCTGTGTCTCATAGGAGGGCCGTGGGCAGTTCAGAAACCAGTCTGTGTCTCATAGGAGGGCTGTGGGCAGTTCAGAAACCACTCTGTGTCTCATAGGAGGGCTGTAGAAAAAAGGGCGCTATGAAGACCGAGTATGCGAGTACTCCAGTAAAAGTACTCCGTAACTCTCTTTAATGTATGCAAGTACTCCAGTGAAAGTACTCAGTACCTCTGGTGTTGATGTATAAGCGAGTTCTCCAGTAAAAGTACTCAGTACCTCTGGTGTTGATGTATAAGCGAGTACTCCAGTAAAAGTACTCAGTACCTCTGGTGTTGAAGGGGCTGCATTGGGGGATGGATGGCCTGAATTAACGAGGCCTCCTTCAGTTCTCCAGGAAGAGAGAAGTGGCATGCATTTGGATGGATGGCTTGAATTAAAGGTCCTCCTTCAATATAACCACGCTGCTTTGAATTATGCAGAGCAGTTAACCCATTCTGAACGGGAACCCATTTTGGTGTTAGCATCATGTTATGCTTTAGCTATTGAAAAATAGCAGATCTACAAGCTCATAGCGCGCCACCGAGTGGCGCGCTACGAGCTTGTAGGTCTGCTATTTTTTTAAACGACTGACATTTTTAGAATCTGATCTCAGGTCAGAATGGGTTAATCAGACCAGTGTGTGTCCAGTGGAAACCTCGTATGAATCTGATCTCAGGTCAGAATGGGTTAAAGGCTTTTAGGAGCCTTTGGTGCAAACGGTGACACGGGCCGAGATTGATGAGCAATTGAGGGGGAGTGGGGGGGAGGGGGGGGGGTGGGTTGGGAACGAACGCTCGCCAAAATAATGTTGACAAGCCGAGGCGAGTAATCTGCCACGCCAGGAGAGAGCAGTCGCTCGCTCGCCCGCCTGACGGCTTTGACGAATGGCGGCCTTCGCTCCCGTCTCGTACGGAGACTTATCGCCTCTACAAGACGGCTGCATGGCGAGGAACTCTTGGAGAGCAACCGCTATAGCACAGCGACCATCGCAGCATGGCCGGGCTGGAGCTGAACGCTGCCTTACGTTACGGGCATACGTTCAAAGGCAGACGCCTCCTTCGGCTCTGGGGCGTCTGTATCTCCACAGACATAGAAAAGTTAGACGCCTACTTCGGCTCAGAGGCGTCTGTATTTTACTCATGATCAGAGATTCCGTTGCTCCAGACTGTGTGAAGCATCTGGAATTGAACAGTCTGTGGCAACGCGAGACTATAGTCTTTCACCAAATGAATGACTATAGCCTATAGGGCAGGGCTTATGGAAATAAACGAGTTGCGATAACATCTTAATGTTTGGCGTATAGCACCATCTGGGGAAGAACACACTAGTTTCTTCCTCAGACAGAGACGATAATGATCTGGGCTCCATCTGTGTATCACCGTGCCGGTGATTCAGAAACCTGATAGAAAAACAAGAAGCTTCTATAATCTCTTGAAAGGCCCGGGGTGTGTGTGTGTGTGTGTGTGTGTGTGTGTGTGGGTGGGGGGGGGGGGGTTGTTGTCGCTACCAAACATCTTGTAATGCTCTCCTCCGAATCTCTGCAGCCAAGGTGCCGAAGTCCGGTGCAGCCAAAACTGCTGCGTAACGCAGTGCAGTGTGCAGCCGAGGCAGTTTTAGTCGCAGCCTCGGCACGTTCTTTTCTCGGAAACTATACGGTGTTGTCCGTGGTTTTTTTAACAGATCACAGATGTTCGGAGGTCACCGCGCACGCGCACACACACGCGCACACACACACGCGCACACACACACCTGAGGAAGCCATCATATCCCGTTGATCAAATAGCCTCCATAAATCATTTATTTCAGGTGGGCAAATGAGATGATACCACCTGGGAGAGAGAATGGAGAAGAGAGAGAGAGAGGGAGAGAGAGAGAGAGACAGAGAGAGATAGAGAGAGAGAGAGAGAACGTACCGGTTTGACGTCGTAGGCAAACAGCACATATCGTAGGTCCGGGGAGACGGAATACTTTGCCACGTTGAAATTAACCTGGTGGGGGAGGGGTGAAAGGGACACAGTTAGTTCCAAGGCAACAGAGCAGAGGTTCCCATAGACTCTATGGGAACCTCTGCTCTGTTGCCTTGCATAGAGCACCCGAAGTCTGACCTCAATATCGGTAGAGGGCGCAAATCTGGGTTCATGTATACTTTTTATTTGCATTGTAACTTTTAGATCGCTAAACATGTCATCCCGGCCGTTTCAGGATATGAGTAATCAACTGACTGTGAGTGTTACTGCTACTGAATTAGGTACATTTTCGCGAGAAACAGACTGTGTCATATAGAGTGACTGACTGACGATACAGAGACACCTCCCTGACAATAACACCGAGACACTTCAGAAAAAAACAGATCTACAGGCTCGTAGCTATATGAGCTCGTATAGCTATGAGCTTGTAGATCTGTTATTTTTCAACAGCTAAAGTATAAAATAACGCTTGAAACACCAAAAAGGGGTTGCCGCCCTGAATGGGTTATAGGACATTCATTTGCAGTGCATCCTGGGAAGTGTAGTTTTCTTACGAAGGTGATGTTGCGCAGAAGGACGTCTGTCTCGTTGGTCAACATGTTGAACTTCAGGACGTGGCCGTCACGATTCCTGTACACCACTGAAGAGTCTGGAGGGAGAGAGAGACATTCACTTTAAATTACAGAGAGAGAGAGAGAGAGAGAGAGAGAGAGAGAGAGAGTTCACAACGCGACGCAAAGTGACGCGCTGTGAGCTTGTAGATCTGCTTTTTTCAAATGAGCAAAAGTAAATTATGAACCCGCACAAACGGCACAATGATATAGTCAACGACCAGCGCGTTCATGTGTTTTGGGGGCAAATCCATCCCAGAATGCACTCTGTTCCTATATACACGGAAGGAGGAGTGAAATCGCCTCATCATGCGCTTTTGAGCAACTTAATGCAAGTGGATGCATATACTCTAAGATGCGGATGCTCAAGGACTCCCCCCAGCCCCACGGCTGGGGGAGAATGGTTCTGGCAAGATGCCAGAATGGTTCTGCATGGCAAGATGCCTCATAAAAGGAGGAGGTGACGTATAGCGACCAGGTAGTCGTGACGTCAACCCTGACAGTCGGGTCAAGAGACAGTCCCACTGCCACGTCTCCAAACAAGGACACCAGGAAAGAGAAAAGGACACCGAGCTATTTACAGCTATACGCGTTACGCCACCAGAACGAAGGACGATGCGGCATGAATTAACCACGAACTCAACCCTCCTCTCCTACCAAACCACTGGGGGGGGGGGGGGACTCAACCCTCCTCTCCTACCAAACCACTGGGGGGGGGGGGAGACTCAACCCTCATCTCCTACCAAACCACTGGGGGGGAGGGACCCCCCCATTTAGACCTGAGGCCGATTCTAAGAAACATTGCTTCCAAATCTGAAAAACCGTAATGTTTCTGTATATGTCCTTTCCATGTCAAGGACCCCCGGAATTATTTGCATTTGGAAGCAGAAGCAAAGATTTTGAGTAAAAAAACATTCGCTGTGAAATAATATATTATATTCAAAGATTTGCGCCACATTTTCACGATAATAAAAAAAAGCTCGTTTGTAGATCTGCTATTTTTCAATAGCTAATAATGCTTAAAACACCAAAAGGGGTTCCCGTCCAGAATGGGTTAAACTCCTTCCCTGCTAAGGACGACATTGGATGAGATAAATATATGCTTGGTAAAGCGCCTATAGGACGACATCGGACGAGATAAGGGTTCAGGGACGTGCAGAGAGTGTTAGAGGGCAGGGGCTGACATCCCGTAAGAGGAGCACTTTGGGACCAAAATAGCGACATGGATTTCTAAACAAATTTTGGTCAGCGCAAAATACTGTGTTCACGTCACGACACAGTAAGCAATTCTCCTGAATGTTGCCTTCCGGCATGGCATGGAAAGGAGAGGAGGAGAATTTGCATTTCTTTCACCATTTAGTAAATGCTATACATTTGTGGTGGTCTGGAGAGGGCATGTTGTTTTACAGACGGGTAAAAGGGCAGGGGCTGAAGCCCCCTTTGATGTCTATGTGTCCAAGGGCCCGACAGCTGGAAAGGCTCTCTAAGAGGACGGGGCTCACCGTTCATTACAACATGCATAAACAACTCTATAAGGACACCATCAACTCCACTCGCACCTCACACTACTCTGGAATCATTCTGTCATGAGGCAGTGGCAACCCCGGAGTACTTTTCTCCACGATAAACAAACTACTCAAACCCATGGACACCCTTTCCCACTCCTTCACCAGTTATTGCATCAAATGCAATGACTTCCTATAACCTTCTTTCATGAGAAAATCAACAATATTCACAGCCAGCTGGCATGTTGTCCTCCACTGGCTCCCAGTCAAGTTCAGAATTGATTTAAAACTACTCACCGTCACCTACAAAGCCCTCTGAACTCATCAACCGCCATGCCCCCTACCTACTCCCTCAGCTCAAGCACTGCCAAACCAACTGGAACCACACAAGTCCAACAAACGAACTCGGGGTGACAGGGCCTTCACAGTGGAACTCACTCCCAACACACATCAGAGCTGCCCCCAATTCAAAATGTTCAAAAGCACACTCAAAACCCACCTTTTCAGACTGCCCCCCCCCCCATACACACCCTTCTTGTTTGTCCACTTTTGACCTTTTAGCCTATTAACTAGTTTTCTAATAAAATAGTTTTTACTTCTGTTCTGTAAAGCGACTTTGGGTACCTATTGGGTATTATTAGTATTATTAGTATTATTATGTGTGCACGTCCCTGTAAGGGTTTATAATGTTTAATAGTGATCTTTAAAGGCTCTTGGCTTCACTGTCGCCAAGCAACTCTTCGCTTTTCGCGTTGGCGACGTCATTGATTATTTTACATCCTCGTATCTGGATACACCCAATGGCCTGGTGCCACTTGGACCTGGTTACTTACACCCACTGGCCTGGTGCCACTTCAAAACGGGGCCGTGCATTTTAGGATTAGAAAGATTTTCAATATATATTAGTTTTCCATGGAGCCCAAAAACAGGCCCGGGCGGCCCGAAAACATCGGGTTGGGTCGGGCCTGTTCGGGCAGAGTTTGAGAACTCTAACACACACACACACACACACACACACACACACACACACACACACACACACACACACAGAGCGAAAGGTCTAGCTTTAAACCAGAACAATATTGAATTCATGCAGCATGCACACATGCAGCTGCTCTCCTATCACAGATGGAACATCCTTTAACGAAGTCAAGTGTGACAGGCTGGTTACCGGTAGGCTAGGCTGGCTGACCCACGGGGCTATGGCACGCGCACACGCAGGCACGCACGCGCGCACGCACGCACGCACGCACGCTAAATGTCATCAAATGGTGGTCCGTGGCTCAGATGCAGAATAAATAGTGGGCCTCAATAAGCACTGCTGATAAGCACTGGTTCAAGGTGTGAAAGGAATGACTTCACGCACAGAGCTTTATGCACACATATTAAAACATCTGTTAGGCTAATGTTACATGCCATTAGTTCTGTATTATGCTAATGTTAGCTGTCATTAGTCCCTGTGTTAGCTACGCCATCAACCCCCTGTGTGTGTGTGTGTGTGTGTGTGTGTGCGTGTGCGAGTGTGCGCTAAACGGCTTGCAAAATTCTGTGCAATCTCTTCTATTATCGGTACCGCCGAATATGGCGAAGACGCTGTTAGTTGAAGGGTGTGTGGGTATTTGTCTGGGATTTGCTGACTACATTCTGGACAGCACCGTGTACAAATGTGTGTCCTTGTATTGTATCTCTTATGTGGACATAAATATATGACGCGTGTGCGTGCGTGCCTTCCACAGCTCACATACTCCTATTCTTGCACAAATAGGCCAAGGACCCAAATGAATTGTGTCGGTCAGCAACAACCATGTCATTGTTGTGAGTTCAGAGGGAGAGAGAGAGAGAGAGAGAGAGAGGGAGAGAGAGAGAGAGAGAGAGAGAGAGAGAGAGAGAGAGAGAGAGAGAGAGAGAGTAGCCTTTCTAGTGCTAAATGTTTCAGACAGGAGCCTATAGAGCGTTACAGTCCCCCGTCCCCTTTCATGACGTCGACAAGCCCGGAAAATAATTCCCCGTTCACTTTTCCCCATAGACGTTTCAAAAAGTAGGCTATTTATTTAAAGACCTGTAAGCCTCGGACAAAGCCAACTCGGACCGTGTCAAATCATGACAACTATTTTTTTTTTTTTTGGGGCCGAACAAATAATTAGACAGAAGAACCCTGCAGTGTCAATTATCCTACGAGCTTGTAGATCTGCAATTCTCTTTTTTTTATCGTGCAAATGTGACGCAAATCTATATATATTCTTTCACAGTGAACATGTGTTGGGTGGTGCTTGCGGTTAGGGTTAGGGGAAGAGTGTCGGACTGATGCCGCCGAAAAACACTGTACCGCCTGCCGCGGGTGTTCCGCGGCTGATGCCGCTGCCGGAAAATGCACTCGGTCTCTCTCCTGCAAGGTACCCAACACACCTTCTGAAGACCTGTTGATCTTGTGTGAAGTCCTAGTCTGAGTGAAGTCCTAGTCTGAATGAAGTCCTAGTCTGAGTCAGTGAAGTCCTAGTCTGAGTGAAGTCTGAGTGAAGTCCTAGTCTGAGTGAAGTCCTAGTCTGAGTGAAGTCCTAGTCTGAGTGAAGTCCTAGTCTGAGTGAAGTCCTAGTCTGAGTGAAGTCCTAGTCTGAGTGAAGTCCTAGTCTGAGTGAAGTCCTAGTCTGAGTGAAGTCCTAGTATGAGGGCCTTATGGTATTTAGCACTTATTCACTACCGTTTGGAGCAGTCTGAACTCACACACAACATCAGCTGGTAACCATGACAACCAACATCAGCTGGTAACCATGACAACCAACATCAGCTGGTAACCATGACAACCAACATCAGCTGGTAACCACGACAACCAACATCTGGTAACATGACACCAAACAAACAATAGAACACAAAAGGTTCATGGTTAACTTACCGTTGACCCATTTGGCCTCGGGGTCGTGCACTTTGAACTCTGGCCTGAAGAGGTCGTCCACGGTGAACTTTGTGTCACTTCCGGCCTGGTTTTCCACTGAAGAAACAACAACAAATAAAAGAGAAGCATACATTTTTCACCAAACGCTTTTAACACGTTTTATGGATTTTTAAGGACGTGTATATCAAAACCACGGGGTGCCTTGGACGTGTATAGGCGTTCTTAGGTATTTTTTATTGATATAAAAAAATAATTGTATTTTTTTGGTTGGCCTTTCCTTCTTCTCCGTGTGTTTCGGGCGTGCACACTGCCATTCACTTCCTTGTTTCCGGCTCTGGTTTCTGGCTTCCATATTGTAAATATAGTCGCTATAACTTTCCCCTTTCAGTCAAGGATCGGATCGGATCCGGTACGAAACGGAGCCGAGGAGGATTTGACTGTTTGGACCCGGTCCAACCAAAACGGCGAGGCGAGGCGCCGATCCGATCCGATTATAGATCCGGACCCATAGTGTGTTCTCTGCAATATTATATGCTTCAACATGACATGAGGTGGACCCGTGCTGCCCTCTAATCTGAACTCTCTCTAGAAGCGTTAATATTACAAAATGAGATGCTTGATTAAGTCAGAAATTAGGCCATGATAGAACATCTGCGTTTTGAACCAAACCTTGGAGAGCTTTAGATTTACAGAGAAGAGACAGTTTAGTCGGGCCACAAACAAGGAAGTGAGCGGCAGTGCGCAGCATGCGCGAAACATGTCTAGGAGCGCTGAAGAAGGAATGGCCAAAAAAAATGCCAAAAAATGGATTTCAGCGATCCCGTTTGATATCATTAAAAAATGACCTAAAGAGGTGTATCCCCACTGCCAGTCCCCCCCCCCCCCTACGGTTTGATTAGAGAAGACACGTCCTTAGCACAAAAAGTGTTAACCCATTTAGGCCTGACGTCGAAATTTAAAAAAATGTCTTCTAAATCCTAACAGTTTTCTGAAATACCTCATGTTTCTATATCAGTGGTGCTCAATATTTAATGTCAAGGACCCCAAAAATGATATGTAATTGGCCACCGAACCCCATCTGAAAATATGTTGTTTCAGGGACCCCCCCCAGAAGTAAAGATTTTGCTGTGAAAGAATATACATTCAAAGATTTGCGCCACATGTTCACGACTTTTCAAAAATAGTAGACCTACAAGCTCGGTGCCGCGCTATGAGCTTGTAGATCTTCTATCTGTGCATCGACACAACCCCCAGGCTGCTATTGGTTACCTGGGGTGAGCAGGATGACTGACATGGTGATCGTCGAACAGATTCCCAGGATGACCAATAGGGCGATGGCGATGCCCTTCCAGTTCCTCGCCGGAGGCCCGCCCCGGTCCTGGAGGTCCTGGAGAAAAGAAATCACACCCGTGTGAAGTGAGGGGCGCTCTAATCATCATCATGACATCATCTCATTCCGGCCAATCACAATTTGCGTCCTCACTTTTGTCCTCAATGCTCGTGTTTACACAAATCCGGAAAGCTAGTCAAAAAAATAATAATTAGTGGATTGTTTACTAGTGTTTGAACCGGAACTGATTGTCGGCCATTTTAGGAGTTTTTTCAAAAACGCAGCTAAAAATCCGAAAAACGAGCTCGGTGTGAAGCAGGGACCTTCACTCTCTGCTCCACTCTTATTATGTTAATGTTGTTTTATGCCTTTCCTTTTTCCTTTTGTCTCTATTTCTCTGTAAAGCACTTTGAGTTGCATTTCATGTCATGGAATGTGCTATACAAATAAGTGCTTCATCTGTCTCTCAGCGAAGGGGGTCCCTGCTTCATCTGTCTCTCAGCGAAGGGGGTCCCTGCTTCATCTGTCTCTCAGCGAAGGGGGTCCCTGCTTCATCTGTCTCTCAGCGAAGGGGGTCCCTGCTTCATCTGTCTCTCAGCGAAGGGGGTCCCTGCTTCATCTGTCTCTCAGCGAAGGGGGTCCCTGCTTCATCTGTCTCTCAGCGAAGGGGGTCCCTGCTTCATCTCTCTCTCAGCTAAGGGGGTCCCTGCTTCATCTCTCTCTCAGCTAAGGGGGTCCCTGCTTCATCTGTCTCTCAGCTAAGGGGTCCCTGCTTCATCTGTCTCTCAGCTAAGGGGTCCCTGCTTCATCTGTCTCTCAGATAAGGGGTCCCTGCTTCATCTTTCTCAGCTAGGGGGTCCCTGCTTCATCTGTCTCTCAGCTATAGGGGTCCCTGCTTCATATCTCTCTCAGCTAAGGGGGTCCTTGGCTTGGAGAAAAGACCCCCTGCACTGGTATACAGTATCAGAGATACAACATGAAGCAGCATCACATTTTAAACATGATGAAACGCCAGTCTGCTGCAAAACGAGTAGAAACGCCATCAAAGTGTTCTGTTTCTGCATGAGCCACTTTTATACAGCATTTACATCCTGTCACAGAGCATTACCACAGCGACCAGGCTCCTCTTAGGCTGCATGACAGCGTTTCATGACATCGTTTTTCCAGATCTGAGCCGACAGCCGCGGCCGTTTTCTCTGTCGACCTGCAGCTTCTTTTCCGGGTTTTTGAACAGTTGGTGGATGGAAAAGAAGCTCCACCCCCACGCGGCTGAATGCCTCGACGGCCAGATTCCCGGAAACGCGTGCCCCCGCGGCAGTCAGCCGTGTGGGGGTGGAGCTTCATGTCCATCCACCAGCTGTCTAAAGCTGTGCGTTCGTGTGTGCGTTGCCAGCCTGCCGCAGGTTGCACCATGTGTCCACTGTCCAGGGATGCCAGATGTTTGTAAGAAAACAAGCAAGCAGGTTTATGAAAACATAACCTCATATAACGTCTCCACCTCGGAGGAAAGCCAAGACCAAATAAACAACTACACTTTAGAAACAAGCCCAAATAAACAACTATACTTTAAAAACAAGACCAAATAAACAGCTACACTTTAGAAACAAGACCAAAAAAACAACTACACTTTAAAAACAAGACCAAATAAACAGCTACACTTTAGAAACAAGACCAAATAAACAACTACACTTTAGAAACAAGACCAAATAAACAACTACACTTTAGAAACAAGACCAAATAAACAACTACAATTTAGAAACAAGACCAAATGAACAACTACACTTTAGAAACAAGCCCAAATAAACAACTACACTTTAGAAACAAGACCAAATAAACAGCTACACTTTAGAAACAAGACCAAATAAACAACTACACTTTAGAAACAAGACCAAATAAACAACTACACTTTAGAAACAAGACCAAATAAACAACTACACTTTAGAAACAAGACCAACTAAACAACTACACTTTAGAAACAAACTACACTTACCAAAGTCACATTTGATGAGCACACATGGCAACAATGCACTGGTGTCACTTCATGTAGCATACATTAAGTGTAGTACAACACAAGCTCTACAAGCTTGTAGATCTGCTATTTTTGAAAAATCTTGAAAATGTGGCGCACATCTGTGAATATATATTATTTCAGAGCGAACGTTTTTAACTGAAATCTCCTTGAGGGGGGGGGGGGGGGGGGTGAAGCAGCAGCAATGAAGCAGACATCCCATAATAATGTATGAAAGTAGAGAACATTGTTATGCAATGTGGAGCCGCAGGGCATCCTTTACTCTGAGCACTTTCACACCTGCTAGGAATATTTCATCTGGGTTCTCTCTCTCTCTCTCTCTCTCTCTCTCTCTCCAAGGTTATTGGCTGTTGTTGTATTCTCAACACGGTAAACATCAACACACGTACAGTAAATTGAAACTGAGAGTAGACTGACGCTGATTAAGGTGCATCAAACTACCATGGAGAGCCGCTCAGAGCTGCGTGGTTCAAAGATGAGGCTGGTGTTTCACATATTAGTTGCTTAATGTTACAGGTGTGGTTCTGAAACAAACAAACAATACAAAATCATCCATCCATCTTCAACCGCTTATCCATAGTCGGGTCGCGGGGGTAACAGCTCCAGCAGAGTGCTCCAGTCTTCCCTCTCCAGAGCAACATTAGTGACTTCCTCATGGGGGATCCCGAGACGTTCCAAGGCCAGTGAGTCGATGTGTTTCCTCCAACTGTGCCTTGGGGCAATAAACACGAGCAGCAGCCGGAATTTGCTCATTTCGGCCGCTTGTATTCGCGACCTTATTCTTTTGGTCATGACCCACACTTCATGACCATAGGTGAGAGTAGGAATGAAGATTGCTCGGTAGACAGAGAGCTTTGCCTTCTGGCTCAACTCTCACACACACTAATGGAATAATCAATAGATGCGAGAGCAGACTACATGCATGTCGATCATTATTGATCAGGTGATGTATCCCATTCCCACCTGATCAATACATTATCAATGACACAATCAATCCATAACAGTTGGATGTATACGTTGAAAAGAGGTCCAAGGCACTCTGTTCCAGTTCAAGTGAAAAAAAGCCTTTATTTCAATGTAACGGCATGGCAAAGATCATTAACCCATCTAAACCTGAGGACGATTCTACAAATGCCTTCTGAATTCTGACAGTTTTCTGAAAAACCCCATGTTTTTATGTCAGTGGTTCTCAAACATTTTCATGTCAAGGACCCCCAGAATTATCTGCATTTGGCCGCCGACCCCCATCTGAAAATGTATTGTTCCAGGGACCCCCCCCCCCCCCCCCCCAGAAGCAAAGATTTGAGTTAAAAACGTTTGCTGTGAAAGAATATATATTCTTTTTTTCAAAAATAGCAGCTCTACAAGCTCGTAGATCTGCTATTTTTCAATAGCTAAAGTATAACATAAGGGGGTTCCTGCCCAGAATGGGTTAAAGTAGACCATCTTGTTTGCGGCTATAAAAGCCTTCGTCAGGGTCCCATAGTGACCACTATGTGCACGCATCCGCCCCGGTGACAGCAGACTGCTGGGCGAGCACTGGCGCTTTGGCATGGTGGGGTCAGATCAACATATGGAATGAATTCTGTACTGGCCATATGTGGAACGTGTCTTGAGTGTACAGGGCTTGATGAGGTCAGATCAACATATGGAATGTCAGAACAGGTCAGCTCCATATATGGAGATCTAAGGGTGGCAGCGGGGACATTATCTTGAGTGTACAAGGTACAATGTATTATACAGTATATATATATATGTATATATATGGATATAATCCAGCATTATGCAATTATTAGCCAAAAAAAAAACACAACGGACAAATTTTAGGCGAGCGACACTGTCGTGCTGCAGAGTATAAATTAGGCTTCTCTCCCAGAGAGAGAGAGATGAGAGAGAGAGAAAGAGAGAGAGAGAGAGAGAGAGAGAGAGAGAGAGAGAGAGAGAGATGAGAGAGAGAGAGAGAGAGAGAGAGATGAGAGAGAGGACAGTGAAGAGTTGTGATGAGGCTTCTCTCCCAGAGGAACAGCAGAGAGAGAGAGTACAGGACAGTGAAGAGTTGTGATGAGGCTTCTCTCCCAGAGGAAGAGCAGCAGAGAGAGGACAGGACAGTGAAGAGCTGTGAAACAAACAGTTGAAAGCGACTTTGCTGACTGCAGTATACACCCTGTAGCGTTGTCGTTGTCCGTGTGTGTGCAGAGGCTTTCTGTAATTACAGAATTATCGCAATTAATTGCGTCAGAGAATCGGTCGGCGAGAAGAAGAAGAAACAGCTGTGGATCGTTATCGCTCAGCGAGCCACTGCTAATCAAACTAATCAACGGACAGACGGACAGGGGGTTTATAAAGCTAAGTGTAGATTAATTACATTTTAAAAGGACTGGACAGGCCATTGGAATATGTGAATAAAGCTTCGCTTTTAAATAAGAAAAAAAAAGGTGTACAAATATGTGACCAGATTTGACTGAGAGCCTGCCATCACGCAACCTCCAGCTTTTCACCAGAGGAGAAAAACGTATTATCTTTCTTTAATCCAAAATGAGTTCACAGGCAGACTCTTCACATACACATACACAGAGTATGTCTGAAATAAATGTCAGAGCTGAAATCGACATGTAAATATGAAATAAATGCTTAAACATGTAGCTAGGTGCAATGTTAGAGACCACAGAAGTGAACCTTTCAAGCCTGTTTTCTCAACTCTCTGTTTCTCTGCAAGACATTACTCTATAAGCCATATCTCCAAAACTGGTGGGTCAAACTGAACAACCAATATGACAATCAAGTTACAATCAACCAATATGAATATCAACCAATATGAATCAAGTTATGATTCCCTGCTTTCATATGACATGAAAAAAAAAAAACGTAAATCCAATGGCAAAGAATTAATATCTTGGCATAGAGTTTTCTCTCGGCTACAGGCAGCAGTATTGCTCAATCTCCACTGAATCACAATATTCGTTATTAATTAATGCAAATAGAAATCGCAATTTAAATCAAATCAATATAGACGGTTTGTGAAAATCAATTCCTTATAGCTCAATCAAGTATTTTTAAACTGTAAATATTAACACTATATGCAATTAACAGATTTGAACCATTATGCAAATGAATGTTTCCCTGCTTCCATATATGACATGGAAATAATTGAATTAAAAAAACAAATCAATGACTTATCCTCGGTCTATATCAGTCCAGATATGTGTTAGGATAATAGCACCGTCGCTGTACGGCTCTTTCAATTAACAGCAGCATGCAGAGAATGATTTTTTACTCTAACAACATCCATGTTTCTCTCCGAGGTACCGTGTAGAGAAGATGAAATCCATACGGTGCATATAACAAGGGCCTAATGCGTGTGTGTGTGTGTGTGTGTGTGTGTGTGTGTGTGTGTGTGTGTGTGTGTGTGTGTGTGTGCACGTGCATGCGTGCGTGTGTGGTGCGTGTGAATCTTAACCACAAAAGGGAATTATCCCTTCCCTAAGTCCCTCCCCAAACCGTCCTTGTCCAATATGCACGTTAGCAGTGAGGAGACATTCTCCCCCATAGAGATGCATGTTAAATGATGGGATTCCTCCACATAAATAATCGATCATTTCAGTAGCAAGAGCATCAAAATGTCTACTAAATCTAGTCAAGCAGGCCTGCAGTAGGCTATGCACTGGACAAATGTCTACTAAATCTAGTCAAGCAGGCCTGCAGTAGGCTATGCACTGGACAAATGTCCTCTAAATCTAGTCAAGCAGGCCTGCAGTAGGCTATATGCACTGGACAAATGTCTACTAAATCTAGTCAAGCAGGCCTGCAGTAGGCTATATGCACTGGACAAATGTCCTCTAAATCTAGTCAAGCAGGCCTGCAGTAGGCTATGCACTGGACAAATGTCTACTGAATCTAGTCAAGCAGGCCTGCAGTAGGCTATGCACTGGACACATGTCTACCAAATCTAGTCAAGCAGGCCTGCAGTAGGCTATGCACTGGACAAATGTCTACTGAATCTAGTCAAGCAGGCCTGCAGTAGGCTATGCACTGGACAAATGTCTACTAAATCTAGTCAAGCAGGCCTGCAGTAGGCTATGCACTGGACAAATGTCTACTGAATCTAGTCAAGCAGGCCTGCAGTAGGCTATGCACTGGACAAATGTCTACTGAATCTAGTCAAGCAGGCCTGCAGTAGGCTATGCACTGGACAAATGTCTACTAAATGTAGTCAAGCAGGCCTGCAGTAGGCTATATGCACTGGACAAAATGTCCTCTAAATCTAGTAGGGGTTCTTGACATGATGTAGTTTGAGAAGCACTGATATATACAGAAGAAACAGAAAACTATGTTGGTCATTATTCTTTTTCAAATCTGCCTTTTGTTTTTGTCCGTATACTGGATAGCACCGCCTCAAGGGTCACAGGTCGTACTGAACCTATAGCCCTGGTCCAGAGTCGTCAGCGAGTCTCTCACTGACGCCCTGCCGGACTCCCATCCACTGCTCTGTAGCAGTTTTCCCACTGCCGCTTTAGAATTCCCACAAAAATAAACAAAACGACGTAACTACTCTGCACCGAAACAAAGCCTGCTATAGACCTTAAGGTAAAGTCTATTCTCAAAGCTGGGAAGCGTCTCAGGTCCCCAGCTGCTCTCTAAAATGCACTATTTTTGTCATGAAAAGAAAATGCATCCAAGTGGATCGGCGAAGGCACAATCCTGGACATGCCGTATAGTAGAAGAAGTTACTCTGTCCGGTACATTGCTCTATTAAAATGACACAAAGTGCATTTTTAGAGAGAAACCAGGGACCCGAGACGCTTCCCAGCTTTGAGAATAGACTTTTACCATGGTCTTTTCAGCCCTCCTTTCACTGTGCTTCCACCTCTTAATTCTCTAGCATCACAAAGTCACTGAAGGCTGAGCTCCAGACCTCCCAGAACAAACTGATTTGACTACTTCTCGGCCTGGGGTCCATGACCCACCTCTTCCCATCCTATTGTGATAGTCTAGGATGGCTCCCAGGTAGAAGACAGGAGTGAAACAATTGAACTTGGGAACTGACATTTAAAATTGTAAATGCAGCTTTGCCCACAGTAACCACATACCTGCCACACTATACCTAAAAAAAAGTGAGCGACTCCCACAGCCACAATCATCATCATCATTTTTCGACCGCGGTCGAGATCATGGATATCACAATGCCACGCCAGACTTCCCGGTCCTTCATTGCCATCCCCAGTTCCTGCTTACTGATGCCTGTGTCCCTATAGCGATGACATCAGAGGGAACGACAGTTTTCTAACTCTGGTCTGCTTTGAGGCAGGACTCCAGAGAAGAAGGGAAGATATAACCTCATTGTCAGCTCTGTGGCAATGGCCGGCAGACTGTGTTCTTCTGGATCGGACTAGTGAAGAATATATATTAGATTAGTCGATGGGTGGCTCTTCCAAGACAGATGTTGCG
>NC_137877.1:41709272-41826772 GCF_963924005.1 Protomyctophum bolini | reverse complement strand
ACTACATGTTGACTACACTACCCTACCACTGCACTACATGTAGACTGCACTACCACTGCACTACCCTACCACTGCACTACATGTAGACTGCACTACCCACTGCACTACATGTAGACTATACACTACCCTACCACTGCACTACATGTAGACTACACTACCCTACCACTGTACTACATGTAGACTACACTACCCTACCACTGCACTACATGTTGACTACACTACCCTACCACTGCACTACATGTTGACTACACTACCCTACCACTGCACTACATGTAGACTGCACTACCCTACCACTGCACTACATGTTGACTACACTACCCTACCACTGCACTACATGTAGACTGCACTACCACTGCACTACCCTACCACTGCACTACATGTAGACTGCACTACCCACTGCACTACATGTAGACTATACACTACCCTACCACTGCACTACATGTAGACTGCACTACCCACTGCACTACATGTAGACTATACACTACCCTACCACTGCACTACATGTAGACTACACTACCCTACCACTGTACTACATGTAGACTACACTACCCTACCACTGCACTACATGTAGACTGCACTACCACTGCACTACCCTACCACTGCACTACATGTAGACTGCACTACCCACTGCACTACATGTAGACTATACACTACCCTACCACTGCACTACATGTAGACTACACTACCCTACCACTGTACTACATGTAGACTACACTACCCTACCACTGCACTACATGTAGACTACACTACCCTACCACTGCACTACATGTTGACTACACTACCCTACCACTGCACTACATGTAGACTACACTACCCTACCACTGCACTACATGTTGACTACACTACCTTACCACTGCACTACATGTAGACTACACTACCCTACCACTGCACTACATGTTGACTACACTACCCTACCACTGCACTACATGTTGACTACACTACCTTACCACTGCAGTACATGTTGACTACACTACCCTACCACTGCACTACATGTTGACTACACTACCCTACCACTGCACTACATGTAGACTACACTACCCTACCACTGCACTACATGTTGACTACACTACCCTACCACTGCACTACATGTAGACTACACTACCCTACCACTGCACTACATGTTGACTACACTACCCTACCACTGCACTACATGTAGACTACACTACCCTACCACTGCACTACATGTTAACTACACTACCCTACCACTGCACTACATGTAGACTACACTACCCTACCACTGCACTACATGTAGACTACACTACCCTACCACTGCACTACCCTACCACTGCACTACATGTAGACTGCACTACCACTGCACTACCCTACCACTGCACTACATGTAGACTGCACTACCCTACCACTGCACTACATGTAGACTGCACTACCCTACCCTACCACTGCACTACATGTAGACTATACACTACCCTACCACTGCACTACATGTTGACTACACTACCCTACCACTGCACTACATGTAGACTACACTACCCTACCACTGCACTACATGTAGACTACACTACCCTACCACTGCACTACATGTAGACTACACTACCCTACCACTGCACTACATGTAGACTAGACAAGACTACACTACACTACACTACACTACACTACACTACACTACACTACACACTACACTACCCTGCACTACACGTTTACTAGACTAGACTAGACTAGACTAGATGTTTACTATACTATAGGTTTAGGTTTATTTAGCATAGTATAAAAAATAGACAATACATATCGAAGAACAAAAATACAATGCAAGGAAAGGAAGAAGCCAGCTGGCTTATTTGGAATCCTTTCCTGTATGGAAGAGGTCATTGACTAAACAGATTAAAAGTTCATTAAGAACAATACAAAAGACTACAAGTTGGCAAAGGGGGCAGCTATGAAGAAATAAAAACACAGACTGCACAAAAGGGGGAAATAGACTAGACTACACTAGACTACACTATACACTACATGTTTACTAGACTAGACTAGACTAAAGTAAACTAAACTAAACTAAACGCAGTGCCACAATAATGTCATTATCCGATGTAAAAAGAGAAGAGTTTTCTTCCCCAACGCGGCAGAACTAGCAGAGACGCACCTGAAAAGGCCACAAGATGTCAAGATGTAATCCTTTCCTTAATTTAGCGTTAATGAGACAATGTGTGCGATAAGAGCTGGGCTGAGTGGACGGCTTAACGACACGTAATGAAAAGCAGACGGCCTGCAGATGACCCCAACGTGGGGTCCGGGGACCCCCAGGGGTACTTTAGGGAGTTCCAGGGGGTCCACAGCTAAATGATATAGTTTGGAACCTTATGGGTCTGTAACTCTGAGTGTGTACCGAATGGAACCAAAAATAAAATATCAATTAATAATTTGTTGGGTATTTTTTTTCTTCTGGGTGTCAGGTGAGGACCCAGAAGGTGTCACAGACAGTGTGTCAGGTGAGGACCCAGAGTCACAGAGATGTACTGTATGTAACTTAGAGATAGCATGTTATGTAGACAGAACTCTATAGTGTATACACTTTATAGTTTCATCATATAGATAATTCCACTGTTATGTTCTTATAGCTCTGGATTAAGAGTGTCTGCCAAATGCCTAAATTGTATAATAGGTGTGTTACAGTATACAGTATTTTACAACAGCTCTGAGCGAGCGGCTCAGCCGATCACAACGCGGCGCACTGTATACATTATTTTATAATGTGAGCCGTGGAGGCATGCATTAGGTTGTGTGTGTGTGTGTGTGTGTGTGTGTGTGTGTGTGTGTGCGCGCGTGCATGTGGAGGCATGCATTAGGTTGTGTGTGTGTGTGTGTGTGTGTGTGTGTGTGTGTGCATGTGGTAGCATGCATTAGGTTGTGTGTGTGTGTGTGTGTGTGTGTGTGTGTGTGTGCATGTGGAAGCATGCATTATAGGTTGTGTGTGTGACTGTGTGTGCGTGCATTCATGCATGCATGCATGACACAGAGCACATGTACGCACCCTTAGGGCGCTCAGTCAGCATATAGCATGGAACTTGGAATATTACATTACATACAGAGTATATAGGCTACATGCAATTCACAAGTTACAATTGACTTAATCCAGAGCGATTTATACAGTAAGCGAGAACAACACATGGTAGCCTATAATACATGAAATAAGAAATGGTCAAATAAGAAATAATACATTCAAAAATAAATAGTCATCTAGGATCATCAGTAAACCAAGAAACTACCACCAGTCTAACAGTAGAATATATAAGCATATATATATATATATATATATGTATATATATATATATATATATATATATATATATATATATATATATATATATATATATATATATATATATATAATATTATATATTCTATATAAAAATATATACAATAGTCATCTATAGGATTCCAGGTCAATAGAGCGTCGCAGTCCCGCCCCCTTTCATGACGACACCAGGCCCAGGAAATGCAAGTATTTATTTAAAGACCTTTTAAGCGTCGTATGAAGACAACTGGAGTTGTGACAAATCATGACAACAAACATATATATATATATTTTGGATCAAACAAATAATTACAAAGACTAAAAACAACGACAAAATGTGTTGAGTGAAAAGTGATGAGTGATGATCACTCATCACTTTTCACTCATCTATGTTTTACAAGCCATTTTGAGTCAGATATTTTTGTCTGTAATAATTACTATAGCTGCTCCTTCTTGCGTCCAGCATCGATTTAAAAGACGAGAAGAATGTGGCAACATTACGGTCATATCTTCGTGTTTAATAGATCTGTCATCCCAACCCCACCATGACATTAAAGGACAGATTCATCACATATTGATCAGCTGAGAGGTATCACTTCAGTCCATCAGCCTGATCAGCACGCACATGTACACGCACATTCAAACACACGCGCACACACACACACACACACACACACACACACCTGTCCGTGCGTGCCTTTACCCTCCCACCAGGGTGACTGACAGCTCCACAGAACATTCGGACGACAATCGATTGAAATGTACAGTTTACGTGTATAGCGTCAGAGGTCAAAAGGTCGCCATGTATCTTTACCCCCTCCGTTGGGTTTTAATCACCGGCCAGACAGCCTGCAGCGCGCCGAGAAAATCAATAAGCCCATGTCGTGCTTTCCACACGCATGGCACGCACGCACGCACGCATGCACGCACAACACCAGAGGCAGTACAATGTCCAACAAACGACATGCAACCCAGATTCGGCACAAACAAGGGACTAAATTAATTTCGCTCCTATGCCACCAAAATAAATCCCTAGAAATTCTAGAATCCACCCGTGTTGTACATGTAAAAGAAATTGCCTCATCTCGTCTGTCTGTCTGTCTGTCTGTCTGTCTGTCTGTCTGCTGATGTATATTGGAACTACAATTCACATTAAATATAGCTTAAATAACTGCTCTAAGTTGTCTCTCAACAAATGAGAGTCAGGCATGTCTGGACTCTGGACAGGATGCATGGACAGCAACAGGGGTCCCTGTATGCTAAGTGGATCTGGCCTGTTGATAGCAGCTGATTGATAGCAAACACCTACTGTTCTCCCTGTACCTTCTTCCTGGTGAATATTACCATATAGTGGACAGTGGGGGTTTGCATTCTCCTTTTGATGTCTTTGTCTTGAGTTATATAAAGTCTACTGAAATGTTTGTAAATGTGAGTGAGTCTCTGGAAGCCCAGGCTGAAGGAGCTCGTCCATGGGGCCTGGCCCCATGGCTGTGCGATGCTGTCTTTGTAGGACCCTCTGCAATAAAATGGACTTGGAAACTCTGATCTGCCTACACTGTCGTCAGTTCTCTTCTCTCTTAAGTTGGTAGGAATTATACTTCACAGTGATGCCGATCCCGGTCGCTTTTTTGATGCTTTTTGCGTCAGGCGAGAGAACCAGAAGGGGGATTTTTCAGTCTAATATAGTGTTTCGGTCGGCAATTTTTGGATGGAGGAGGACGACGGTGCTGCGTGCTGCGGTCGAACCAGCGGCGATTCAACATGACGGCGGCGGCTCTCAGCTTATCGGTGACCGGAGGCGATGCAAAGCGGCTGGACGGCGGGGTGAGGATGCGCAGCGTAGCATATACCCCGGCCCAAGGAGCTCAGCTCATCGGCGGTCAACGATCAAAGGGAGGCGGTGGCGTTATTCATTGGCTCTTCTCGGCGTACGCCTCTGCTTGGTTCGGCAGCGACGGCAAGGCGGCTGATCTACAAGCTCGCAACGCAGCACGCAACAAGTTTCTGCCTTGCAGAAGCCTACAGGCTCCTGTGATGACGCTGGATCACTTTCTGATTGTTCAGTCATGATTGGATTGTCATGGCTGAAAGGGAGGAGGTGTTACAAGTGAATTCAGATCAGAATTCAGAATGAAGGTTCTTGGACAATGGGCAACTCTTCATAACAGAGCGGCCTACGTCATTGCGGTGCATAAGTGTACTGCATCACAACCTCGTTTGGCCTGTGCGCGCTGGCTGATGAATGAACACTGAAGGTGAGACAGAAGAAGAGAGCAACATTACAGAGAAATAAGTTCTATTATATCAGATGGATATCGTTCCATTTGATTTCAAATGTATGTCTACGTTTGTCTAGTTCAACATATAATGGGCATGTATGTTGATTTTATGTGTCGGGTATTTTAATTAGAGAAGTTGACTTAATGGGGATGAATATGCCTAAGGGATATTTGGGAACTGAATAGAGATATTTACTGGAGTGAAATTAGTAGATGTTTCTTTGTCAGGCGAAAGACAGCGCTCCTGTCGTACGCATAAGTGTTAATCGTCCTAATTGTGCATAAAGTTCTTATTTATGTTCGAATAAATTTGTGAATGGGTAAAGTCAACAAGGTATTTATGCTATGATATGTGGGGAAACTCTAAAGTTATATAGGACACTCTAGGATTTTAACGTGAGTAGGTAACCTTTAGCATGCACAGGATCTGGAAACGTACAGCTCTTTTAAATGGGAAGAGGGTAGCGTATGGTCACTGCAGTAGATTGGTTATTTGTATATGAGCCTTGGTAATCTAGAGTGTTATAAATAATTATGGATGATTTCTGCATGTGCTAAAAGTGGAGTTAACTAAACAAAAAAACGAAAGTTACGAATCATTTTTTGGATGACTATGGTAAATTTATCCCTGACATTAGCTGAAGCTAAGAGCTTTAGATGCCAGGTATGAAAACCGTAACACACTTTGAATTCGATAATTGGGTGCTTTGATAAGCAAAAGGGGTTGGATTCAGCGACGTGTATTGTGTTTCAGTGTCAGATTCCTGTAATACGGTTTATCAGTTATGTCAATGACCATATATGTATGAATGCTGGAATTTTGTACACCATTCTACTGTAATTGTTTTATTTAATTCTTTGTGTCATATTTTTGATGTTCCAGTCAGTCAGTGCAAAAGGGAGGACTAGGGTAAATTGTGTTCCATATTCGTTTTATGAGGCAAGGTTGCCTCAAAGGGAGGTTATGATGTATATTGGAACTACAATTCACATTAAATATAGCTTAAATAACTGCTCTAAGTTGTCTCTCAACAAATGAGAGTCAGGCATGTCTGGACTCTGGACAGGATGCATGGACAGCAACAGGGGTCCCTGTATGCTAAGTGGATCTGGCCTGTTGATAGCAGCTGATTGATAGCAAACACCTACTGTTCTCCCTGTACCTTCTTCCTGGTGAATATTACCATATAGTGGACAGTGGGGGTTTGCATTCTCCTTTTGATGTCTTTGTCTTGAGTTATATAAAGTCTACTGAAATGTTTGTAAATGTGAGTGAGTCTCTGGAAGCCCAGGCTGAAGGAGCTCGTCCATGGGGCCTGGCCCCATGGCTGTGCGATGCTGTCTTTGTAGGACCCTCTGCAATAAAATGGACTTGGAAACTCTGATCTGCCTACACTGTCGTCAGTTCTCTTCTCTCTTAAGTTGGTAGGAATTATACTTCACTGCCTCCTCAGACAGGGTGAAATTAATACAAATAAAATAACAGAACAGTACTTCCAGCCTTTCTTGCATAACAGCTGCAGCCGTCGTCATGCAGGCAGCGTTATATAAATAGAGGTGATGTCGACTGAACGGTTCTGCAAACGCTGCGCTTTTTATTTATTCACCACCACAAGAAAAGTTTAATTATTTAAACATGGCCGTCCGTCCCAACAGTCACTTCAGCAGCCTTATTCGCTTCTCACGGAGCCTTAAATGTCACCCTGTGCTTTCTGTCGTTTGTGAACGTTGAATGTTTGTGAACACACACAGCGTTTTGAATGTTTGTGAACACACACGCACTGCCACCACCGCTCAGAACCAGTGGCGTATCTACAATAAGGCCAAATCCATTAAAAAAAAACACGACACGAGAAAAAAGAGAGAGGTCAAACACCAGACCTGAGAATTATTGGTGGGCAGCGGATTGGCCGTTACGTGTGTGCACGACCCTCAATATCTAATTGAAATGCAAACGCATGCCTTTCAGCCTTTGTATCCTCTACTCATCTGGGGGGGGGGGGGGGGGGGGGGCGGGGGGGACATCTTGCCTGCCCAAAATGTAATTCCTGGAAACGCTATACTGCTCAGAACGACAGACTGCAGCTCTGCAGCCTCCACCTTCCCTTACAAACCCACCGCTCAGAACGACAGACTGCAGCCTCCACCTGCCCCTTCAAACCCACCGCTCAGAACGACAGACTGCAGCCTCCACCTGCCCCTTCAAACCCACCGCTCAGAACGACAGACTGCAGCCTCCACCTGCCCCTTCAAACCCACCGCTCAGAACGACAGACTGCAGCCTCCACCTGCCCCTTCAAACCCACCGCTCAGAACGACAGACTGCAGCCTCCACCTGCCCCTTCAAACCCACCGCTCAGAACGACAGACTGCAGCCTCCACCTGCCCCTTCAAACCCACCGCTCAGAACGACAGACTGCAGCCTCCACCTGCCCCTTCAAACCCACCACTCAGAACGACAGACTGCAGCCCCTTCCCTTACAAACCCACCGCTCAGAACGACAGACTGCAGCCTCCACCTGCCCCTTCAAACCCACCGCTCAGAACGACAGACTGCAGCCTCCACCTGCCCCTTCAAACCCACCGCTCAGAACAACACTTTGAAAACAAATATGTGAAATTCTCCTTCTTCTACAGCACTGCCACCAAAGTGTGGAATGCCCTGTCCGCCCCTCCCTCAAAAAGGGGCCCATTTCCCCCCCCAATGCTGTACATTGTTTATTCCTGTGCTGAATTTTGTACGAGCGTAGGTCAGGTCAGGAGGTAACAGGGGGTCCACGGCCAAAAAAGGTTGGGGAGAGCTGGGCTAATCCATTGGATAGAATAGAGAGAGAGAGAGAGAGAGAGAGAGAGAGAGAGACAGAGAGAGAGAGAGAGAGAGAGAGAGAGAGAGAGAGAGATGAAGCAGGTGAATCTACACGTCGGTTAAAGTCTTGTCATGGACACATTTTACCGCCATCTAGCGTTCACCAGCAGACACTGCATGTGCCTGAAGACTATTATGCTGGATGCTGTAGTGTAAATCAGTGCTTCTAAAACCTTGTTCACGTCAAGGATCCCCCAATTAATTTATAGGCTACATTTGGCCACAAAACCATCGGTTTTTTCACCATCGTTTTTTTCACGTTTGTTTTTTCACCATCGTTTTTTCACAATCGTTTTTTCCACCATCGTTTTTTTCCACCAACGTTTTTTTCACGTTCATTATTTTCACCATCGTTTTTTCCACCATCGATGCCCCTTTAAACCCACTGCTCAGAAAGCCTCCACTGGATTAATTAGCACTCAATTAGCTGAGAGTTGCATCTTTGCCCCACTGGGAGCACAGCCTGTGATAACGGCTGTGGGTCGCTGAGTGATAATTGCCTCAAACCCCACTGGAGTCTCTCTGTGTCTATTCAATCATTTGAATCACTTCACCGCTGGGCTACCGCCACCAGGTACAGTTGTGCGTAGCTATGTGTGTACCTATCTCTCTGTGTGTGTGTGTGTGTGTGTACGTACATGGGTGCCACCCTTTGGCCAATGGTAATGGGCTTCGCATAGTCACCGTTTGGCATGGCCCTCTACCAGATTCCCGTGTTTCGCGAAAACCGACAGCACAGTTCAGCCAGAACTGCTATTTTTGGCGGAAGGAGAAGAAACAAAAAAAACACAAAAACAATATGTGACCAAAGTCCACAGGCCCACAACGCGTCACTGCGACGCGTTGTGGGCTTGTAGATCGGCTATTTTCAGCAAGTGTAAAAACAGTCATTACCACGGCAATCAAGGCCCGCCAAAATACATTTTGTTCGACTAAATCAACTGTATAGATTTAGTCGACTAAAATCTTATATTTTGTCCTAAATGAAAACTATTCAAGAGACTATGACTAAAACTAAAATCTAAATGTACTGCCAAAAAAAACACTGCCATTGAGCTACCCATACACAAGACACACGGCTGACTTTATATATCATGCACTAAAAAGCCAGTGGTGTCGTGCTGAAAGAAGACACGGGTTCGGATGTTGGTTTTTTCAGTAACATAATCTTTATTGAGCTCCAGAGATACAGCTAGGGGGCGCTACGGTACGTTGTCTAAACATTTCATTTCTTCGTATTTTACAAAACTGGAGTATAAACCTATAGCAGTTAGATGCAGATATAGAGACCGCCTGAGGAGGCACGCACACACACACACGCACACATGCACACACGCACGCACACACACACACACACACACACGCACACAGACACACACACACACACACACACACACACACACACACACACCTTTTGGTGTTTTAAGCATAATGTTATACCTTAGCTGTTGAAAAATAGCAAGATCTACAAGCTCATGCCAGCGCTATGAGCTTGTAGATCTGCAATTCTTGAAAAACCGTGAAAATGTTTCAACCAATCAGATCGCTTCCTCGGGAAAAGGACCTGTTGTATAATTTTACTTTATAGCTCTCCTCCGTCCCAATCAAATCCAAATGTCATCAGCGGTTACCGGCGGTATAACCGTTGCGGTAACTTATACCGCACACACCGAGTATCATCAGCTATGTATGTATGTACAGTACAGCAGTATTTACACTATGGCTGGATATAATATACGGTATGATGAACAAAGTACAAGTTCTGGCATTAATGGCCTAATGCAGTGGTTCTTAAAGTGGGGGTCCGGGGACCCCCAGGGGTCCTTGTGAGAGTTCCAGGGGTCCTCCCCTCCCCCCCCCCCGGCCAGCTGAATGATAGTTAGGACACACACACACACGTGCGCGCAAAAACACACACTATACTTCTTATAAGACGCATAAAGAATTTAAAAATTTAGAAAAAAACTAATAATGTTTAAAAAATAAATCAAGAATCAATAAATTCATGCCACGTATTTGGCCGAGGAGGACCCCCACATCTGAAAATATGTCATTCCAGCTAGGGACCCCCCCCCAAAAAAGAATCCAAACTTATTCTGAAAATTCAAATTCTTTCCCGGTTTTCTTTTTTACTAAATTTGTTTCGTCAAGCTTACAGCTCGTCACAGCACAGTGTGTCATGTTGTGAGCCTATAGATCGGCTATTGTTGATTGGCCTAAGTATAATACAAGGACCCCGGAACCCCGCCCCCCCCCCCCCCCCCCCCCAGGACCCCACTTTGAAAACCACCGTTCAATAGAATGTAGAATAGTCTGTATAGGTTGTGGAATTATTTATATTAACCCACAAATAAACCACAGAAAATACATGGAAAATGAAAGAGATACATTTAGTCATGAAAAGGCATCATTTTAGAATAATAAAACTATAACGTTATAAAAATAACAATGACCCAGTGTTCTGGGGACCCGGGACTTAAAATGACTGTAGTGACTTAAATGAATGGAGTGCCTGCGGTGCCTGGGAGTCTGGTGCAAACACACAGGTCCTGGGCCTGGTGAGAGCAGGAGTGGACCTGGTGAGACGTAGGAGTCAACCCACAGAGCCTATAGTCCATCCACACGCCAGATTTTGGTTCTCCCAGTCCCGGCACAGTAGTTCCGGAGAAACTGATTTTGTGGCCTTGCTCATTCCCTGATGGACTGATCGAGGGTAGCTACTGGGACGCAAGTCCGGGACGTTTACTTTACACGTGATTGACATGATGGTCGTAACGATACAAGTTATAAGTGCACTGCTTACATATAGTACATACTACACACGCACACACACACACTGCTTACAATATGACGCACGCACACTCACACGGCTTACATAGTACATATGACCATAGCTTTATGACTGAAAACGCGCGCGCACGCAGACGCTCGCACACGCACGCACGCAGGCGCTCGCACACGCACCCACACATACTAAAGTAATATTTTAAAAAGCACTTTGAAGTTAAAGGCTATTGCACATTTTTAAGTTATGATACAAAAGGTCTGATAGTGGACACACATGGGAAAACAAGATTTGCTTTGACTTATTCAAATAAAAGATTTGCTTTGACTTCAAATTCAAATTCAAATAAAAATATTTATATATATATCTATAACACAGGGGAGTGTCTTTAGTCTCACAGACTGATTGCTCTAACTCTTATTATTATGATTATGATTATTTTTTTATTTTATTACAGCTGACTTTCTGATTCTCAACTCTTTTCTAGATATTTCTCTCCGTTCCACCACAGTCGTCTCTAACGAGAGACTAGTTTAACTAGCTCTAACTAGTTCTCTCTAACGAGACAGAGGGTGAAAATAAAACTAGGGAAGCGCCGATATATAGAAGTATCTTGGCCGACACCAATGTTTTAAAATATGAATTTATCCTGATAGCCGATACTAATACGGATTATGTTTATTTCGTCTTTGTGTTACAAATAAACAAATATATCTCCATTATAAGTAATAACTGTTCAGAATCTACACAGCTTGGTAGGCTGCAGATACACCAACACACCAAAAGAGTTAATGCAAAATGTCTGCTTATTAACAATAGATAAATTGGCTACTGCTATCGTTTAAGGGGCGGGAACCCCTTTTGGTGTTTTAAGTATTTAGCTATTGAAAAATAGCAGATCTACAAGCTTATTTTTTGAAAAATCGTGAAAATGTGGCGCACATCTTTGAATATATATTCTTTCACAGCGAACGTTTTTAACTCAAATCTTTGCTTCCGGGGGGGTCCCTGGAACGACATATTTTCCGATGGGGGTCGGTGGCCAATTACATATAATTTCTGTGGCACTTGACATGAAATATTGAGCACCACTGATATAGAAACATAGGTATTTCAGAAAACTGTTCGAATTTAGAAGACATTTTTTTCAAATTTCGACGTCAGGCCTAAAAGGGTTAATGTCAGCTTGGTTTTCAGATACCGATATTAAACGATAACAGCAAATATCAGGCGATATCGATACGTGGCCGATATATCTGTGCTCCCCTAAATGAAAGTGAAAACAAAAGGTGTGGAAAAAGGCCAGCTCAAATATACTAAAGTACTGAGCTGAGGTCATGATGACCTCCTCAATTAAGAACTGTTGGCTGGCAGAGGGCAAATTGACCATAGCCTATCACTGCTGTATTCTCAATTAGTGAGCACCTGTATCCACCCTGCAATCAGCACAGAGTTTGTCAAGCCTAGTTTTTTGCTCATTCTGTACAGACCACAGCAGCGTGTGCGTCTCCTTGTTAACCACACACACATGCTTTCTGTACAACTCTACATTCTTCAGTAAAACCCTCAACCCAAGTGCTTTGTTGTTCTTGACCGAACCACCTGGAGCGGTGTAAAGCTTCCGAACCCCACTACAAAATAAAAGGAGATAGTGCTGTACAACAAACAATGGAACAAAAGGAGATAGTGCTGTACAACAAACAATGCATAGCTAGATTTTAAAAAAACTAAAAAAAGTAACAGCCAAGATCAGCCTATTAGCACACATGAGCAGAATGCATCACGGTCATTCTGACCAATCACAGCCGGCGCTTTTCCAAACTGTGTGTGTGTGTGTGTGTGAGTAGGAGAGCGCCATCTGTTGACCACAAAAGGCAGTGTGTCCACCAAGAAGAGACTTGGAATACAAATACAGTATTTCAAAATTTGAGTACTTTTACTCCAGTATACTGTAAAAATATTGTACTACAATCATTTGAAAACGTTGTAGATTTGGACTGCAGCCTTATATATATACTGTATATAGCCTACATTTCAGCCTTTTTCAAAAGATTGTATATACAATTGAAAACTTGAAATCTGCATAATGAGTGCTTTCTATTTGTGGTACATTTTGATGCCAATACTTTTGTACTTTTACTCAAGACTCAAGAATAAACTAGCTAACTAGCTAACTAACATGGCAACTAGCATGGCCCACTAGCTCTCGCTGGCCAACGAGCAGTGAGAGAGGGGGCGTGTTTACAGCAGAGCTATCCAATCGCCTACCATCTTGCAGAGGGAGATGTTTTTTTTGTTTTTTGTGCTACTCATTGGCACGTGAATGCCTTTCAAGACGCGAGCCGGTCGTTTTCATTGGCTACGCTGTACGTATAGCCAGCCTCCCATTGGCTGGGTTGTAGTGATGTGCACACCCCCCCCCCCCCCCCCCCCGGTCTCAGTGGTGTGAAGTAACTAAATGTAGTAAATGGTACATTTACTCAAAGTGCTATACCCGAGTACACATATTTTTTTATTCTACTGCATTACATCTGTACTCGAGTACACATTTAGAGGTACACTTACTTTACTTGAATGTTTAAAATGTCTTTATACTTCTTTATACTTTATACTTCTACTGCATTACATTGCAAATATTGTACTTTTCCCGCCTTAAATAGGGACGCCATGTTGAAATCAGCCTTGACCCATTGCATCATTCTGATTGGTCCCTGACCGACCAACCAGCAGTCTTGTTCCGCCTTGTTCTGCCACCTTCTGGTTGTATATGCGTACAGTTAAAAAAAAGAGTTAAAAAAAATTCCAGTTTTTGTATTCAAAATGAGAATTGAAAAAAATCACGTTTCCACGACGGCAGTGGTTGGAGAGAGAGATGATTTTTGTCCAACCGAGTAACAACAACCAATGGGGCGCGAAAAGGGGCAGGAATGAGGGCGGAGATTGACAAAAGGACCAAAAAAAAAAAGACAAAACAGGAAATGAGGAGAAACGAAGCATAAAGACATAAAAGACATAAAAGTAAGACATTAGACACCATCAAAGCTCAGAGGCAGGTCAACCCAACCTGGTCCTCCGAGCCGGATGAGGAGGTCACGGTCGCTGTGGCGGCTCCGCCCACCCCGACCAAGAAAACAGCCATGCTAGACTTCGATTGGTTGATTCTGGCCATACCTCCTCCTCCTCCTCCTAATCCTCCTCCGCCCGTACTGGCCGGTCTGCCGTGGTGGTGATAGGACGATGACATGATGAAGTGGGCGTGATCAAAGTCCAGGTCCAGGCTGGTGTCTGTGGAGACCACCCAGGAGGAGGGGCGGGGCCATTTCTTCAGCGCGTACGGCGTCTTGACGCGACGCTTGATCTTCTCCGCGGACAGGCTGAGACCCGAGTCTGCCGAGCCGCACACTGACGAGAGAGAGACATTACATTACGCACATGCACGCGCAAGCACACTCTTCTTCTGACAGGATTGTTTGGTCTGCTAACAGAAGATAGCACCAGATTTTCAACACATTTTGTGTGTGTGTGTGCGTGCGTGTGTTCATAAACAATTCTAAGAGAAGTGGATGTTTACACACACACACACACACACACACACACACACACAGTACGTCGGCCATGCATTCTTATCGCAAGTTATCAGAATTCCGACATTCAACAGATTCTTATCTGTGTGGAATTTCCTTACACACACACACACACACACACACACACTTGCGTGGCCGGTTAAGACCGATATGAGGTTAGGGGGCGAGGCCTCTCGCTAAAACAACCTCACCTGATGACGATGAGGAGGATGAAGACGTAGATGAAGAGAGGTCCAGGGAACAGGGTCTCTGAGGACGCTCCCTGCCCCGGCTCCGCCTCAGCTGGACCGCACAGTGGACCGGTTCTACTGGTTCTACTGAGACAGGGCCAGTCTGGACCGCACAGTGGACCGGTTCTACCGGTTCTACTGAGACTGGTCCAGTCTGGACCGCACAGTGGACCGGTTCTACCGGTTCTACTGAGACCGGTCCAGGTTCTGGCCTGGCGTGCGAGACCAGTCTGCTGACGACAGCGCGGCGGTCCGCATTCTGATCCGCCGCCGTGATCCGGTCGGGGGATCGGTCTCCTGTGGCCCCGCCCCCCTCCGTTGTCACGGTGACATCATCATCATCGCCTCCCGTTGCCCTCGGCGACGACCCCGCGACCTCTGCGGCGGCCGCGTCCTGCTGGCGGGTGACCTCTGACCTCCGGTTGTTGTTGTTGTTGTTGGAGTTGGGGGGGCGATGGAGCTCCTGGTGGTAGCTCTGAGAACAGCAGGACATTGTTTTGGTCACATGACCCATTTAGCACATTTAGACCTGAGGAACTACAAACGGCACATTTAGACCTGAGGAAATACAAACAGTTTTCTGAAAAACCCATGTTTCTGTATCAGTGGTTCTCAAACATCATGTCAAGGAAGGACCCCCAAGATTATGTAATTGGCTGCCGACCCTTATCTGAATTAGGGCTGACCCCAAAAAAATCGATTAATCGACGTTCGTTCGATAACCACGGGAGTCGATCTTGAAATAAATCGAATAGTAATAAATAAATAAAAAGTGGACCCTTTTTGGTCCGCGAGCCGGCCCATTTTGGTCCGCGAGCCAGGCAGGCGCGAGCATGGCTCCGTCCTCACGCGTTAACGAGAAAGTCAACAAGTGCGGATCTATAGTCATGCCGTCCACGCAGAAAAATAAGTCAAAAGTGACATGGTTGCATTTTAAAAATATGCAAAGAAGTCCACGACCGTGGTGGAAAAAATAATGTGTCACGTTATCACAGCACCTGTAGCGAAGAGGATTCCATCCATGCCCGACTCCCTGCCGCATGCTACCACAACCCCATCGGAGCGCATCTTCTCCAAAGCTGGATCTATTGTCTCTTTTCTGCACTAATATAAGTACGGTATCTATAATATTACACTCAGATTTAATTTCTGACATGCGTCATTGACGGCTTGAAGAGTTCATTCATGTTACCGTTCGTTTACAATTGACAGGAGTTTGGATTATATATTTTTTTATTTGATTGAGAGGTAATTGAGAGGCGCCGTTTAATAATTGTCAAATAAAAGACCAATCCAATATGCGCTCCTCTCTACTATTTGTATCTTCTGCAGCTATATCGCTGTTTTATTATAAGCCTAATTCATTGTGCGTCACTGCTATTTTTATTGTTTATTTATTGTTTATTGTTTATTGAATGGATCCCCATTAGCTGACGCCGTGGCGACAGCTAATCTTCCTGGGGTCCATATAAAATACATACAAAAAAATACATACGGTAATTACAAATACATTCAACAGTTAAATACATGAAAATACATAATTACAATTTATTCTATAAAATGAAATGCAACGTAATGAGAATAACATTATGGTCATGTGGTCAGCTGTAGGAAGTGTTCTTTTAAAGCATATTTGAAAGATAATTTATGTTGTGTTATGTTAATGTGAGGCGGTAACATGTTCCAAAATGATATTGATCGACACATAACTGTTTATTTAAGGAGGTTCGTTTTTGGAGCAGGGAGTGATAAATGACCGAGGCTTGTAATTCTGGTTATATCAATAGCTAAAGTATAACACAATGCTTAAAACACCAAGGGGTTCCCGTTCAGACACATGACGGGACTGACCTGGTGTGGGCGGCGCCCGGTGCTCAGCAGCGGCTGGTATTGGTCGGTACTGACCTGGTGTGGGCGTCGCCCGGTGCTCAGCAGCGGCTGGTATTCGTCGGGACTGCAGTTGAGCAGCGAAGCCCCACCCTCTTCACCTCCGTCCACGCCCCCACTCATGCTTGGCTCCTCCTCCACCTGACGGAGCGTCAGTATCATCACATCACCATCACGGTCATTACATCATCATTACATCGCAACAATTACATCACAATCATTACATAATCATTACATCATCGCCTCATCGCAATTATTGGAGAATACGTTTTTCCCAAATACAGATCCCATTGTGGGGGTCCTCGACATAAATAAAACGACAGAAAGAAATACCGCATGTTAATGTACTTCATTACACGTTAATGTACGTCCACACTCACTTGAGGTCCCGCCGGATTGGTCCGTCCGCCGGCTCCTCCTCCTCCTCCTCCTCCTCTCATGCCATTGGTCACCAGGGTGGGGACACCGGCGCTGTAACCGTTGGCGACCACCGCCAGTGTCCCTCCCACGCCCGGGACGGTGTTGTTGTTGATGGTGGTCGCCGCGGTAACCAGGTGGGGCTCTGCCGCCCGGGCAACAGACACCGTGTTCACCCTAGCAACGCCCGTCTCCACCTAGAAACCACCCAGAATTTTTAGTAGTCGACTAAATATTTCGTAAGAGTTTAGTCGTCTAAATCTACAGTTTGTTTCTGTTGACAAGAACGCATTTGTGGGCCTTGTAATGCCGTTGTAATGGCAGATTTTACCCTTGGTTACGTGCTGAAAATAGCAGATCTACAAGCTCACAACACGTTGTGAGCTTGTAGATCTGCTATTTCAGAGTGCAACAACCAAAGACTATTATACCAGTAAGACGCGCAAATGCGGGAAGCGAACGCAGCTCGTACATATTTGGGTTTTGGACGTATAGCTGCTTTGGGGACTCCTTATATGGTTATGGCTGAGTCATGGTGACACAAATCACTCAGCTCCATATATGGGCACAAAAGCGGGACAGACAGACAGACAGACAGACAGACAGACAGACATGATCTGCTAGGTCTCATAGTAAGTGCTCAGTGCGTTCGCAATCACTGCGTTCGCAATTATGACCAAAATAGATGTTTGCTACCTAACCCAACAGTGGGTTAGGTGGAGACCGTATAGAGGTACCGTACCAGCTTGACGTTGGACCTGTGCTTGGTTCTGGGCTGGAGGGGCAGAGTGCTGGGTCTCTTTGGGACGTTGTGCTGTTTGGGGAGGGGGAGGGGGAGGCAGTGTTCCCCTGGCCACTGCGTCGAGGTCACCTGCTTAACAGACCAAAGGGAACAACTTTTATCACTCTACACAGGTACAGAAAACAATCCCGATCTGAAACACAGAGATTACTGTATATTTGAGCTCAAAATGAGGTATATTGTACTACAGTCTGGCCAGTTGTATTATGGCCTGCTGCTACGGTACAATGAACTCTATTAAAAACTATTAAAATACCATTTACAATGTAGGCATTTAGCAGATGCTCTTAATTCAGAGCGACTTACAGTAAGCAAACACAATAATAAGGTTGAATATTTAAAAAAATAGTAATCAAGAATCATAAGCAAGCTAAGAACATAATATCTGTCGACAGGAAGCATTTATATTTTACTCATGATCGTAGCTTCCGTTGCTCCAGACTGTATGACAGGAAGCATTAATATTTTACTCATGATCGGAGCTTCCGTTGCTCCAGACTGTATTGACGGAAGCATTTATATTTTACTCATGATCAGAGCTTCCGTTGCTCCAGACTGTATTGACGGAAGCATTCGTATTTTACTCATGATCAGAGCTTCCGTTGCTCCAGACTGTATGACGGAAGCATTTGTATTTTACTCATGATCGGAGCTTCCGTTGCTCCAGACTGTATGACGGAAGCATTCATATTTTACTCATGATCGTAGCTTCCGTTGCTCCAGACTGTATGACGGAAGCATTCATATTTTACTCATTATTGTAGCTTCCGTTGCTCCAGACTGTATGACGGAAGCATTCATATTTTACTCATGATCAGAGCTTCCGTTGCTCCAGACTGTATGACCTCAGCAGACAGACTGGTCAGGGGGGGGGGTCTCACCTCAGCAGACAGACTGGTCAGGGGGTACAGCAGCAGGGTGCTGCTCGGGGCAGCCAGCAGGTCGGGAGAACAGAACTGTTTCTGAGAGTGAGACATCAGACTCTCATCTGAACTCTCCCTCAGGTTCTTATCAACCTGACGAGACAGACAGACAGGCAGACAGACAGACAGACAGACAGACAGACAGACAGACAGACAGACAGACAGACAGACAGACAGACAGACAGACAGGCAGGCAGGCAGAGAGGCAGACAGACAGACAGACAGACAGACAGACAGACAGACAGACAGGCAGAGAGGCAGACAGGAAAGAGAGAGTAAATTGATTGATTGCATACTTTATTAACACGTTTGTTGACAGTACACTTAGGATAACACTATAACTACCTGTCAGTGGGGACTGTTGGCTGGGAGGAGGAGTAGGACTAAGGCCCTATACGTCCTCTCTGGGGGGGTAACTACCTGTCAGAGTGTTGGCTGGGAGGAGGAGTAGGACTAAGGCCCTATACGTCCTCTCTGGGGGGGTAACTACCTGTCAGAGTGTTGGCTGGGAGGAGGAGTAGGACTAAGGCCCTATACGTCCTCTCTGGGGGGGTAACTACCTGTCAGAGTGTTGGCTGGGAGGAGGAGTAGGACTAAGGCCCTATACGTCCTCTCTGGGGGGGTAACTACCTGTCAGAGTGTTGGCTGGGAGGAGAAGTAGGAATAAGGCCCTATACGTCCGCTCTGGGGGGGGTAACTACCTGTCAGAGTGTTGGCTGATGAATGAATATCAACATCCTAATACATCCTAATACTGGGGGTCAAATGACACTTTGTTTGAAATAGACACTCATGCTTTCCAAGGTCTGATTTGGGGTCTTAAAGGATGAATACAAAATGAATATCAACATCTTAAAACCAAAATGTTGAATTGTGGCTTTGAGCTTTTGATGTAAATCCTAATACTGCTGTCAAAATATGACCCCCCCCCCCAGTCAAAAAACATAGACACTCATGGTTTCCAAGGTGTGATTTGGGGTCCTAATAAGGATGAATACAAAATGAATATCAACATCTTAAAAACACACGCCCTTTTGATGTAAATCAAAAGGGTTTGTTTCCATTGTGCTCCAACAATGTACTCAATTCATCAGTAATACATAGTGTATATAACTAGAATTTCGCCGGCCTTCGGCCGGCGAATCCTAGTTACATTGCAGCGCAATATGGGAAGAAGGAAATTCTCAGTAGTGTGCCCTGCACATATGTAGTAACGGATGGGTTATAAAGTATTATAATAACAGAAAGTGTTTTTTATTTCTCATAAATACGCAAACATGGTGAAACAACTACAGTCACAGAGAGCAGTGCCAAGGTAGCTGCTGCCTGCTAACGATGCAAACAACAGCCTTGCCTGTCGTGTGTGTGTGTGTGTGTGTGTGTGTGTGGGGGGGGGGGGATAGCACTAATTTTGGACATTTTACTGTGTCATAAATATTTACATCTGTAGCCTATATTGTGATTACATTTGACCGTACATTTGACTCTTGTGTTATATTCTTGTGAAATATTCAGTAAAGTATTGTGGTGAAATATTCACCCCAAGTTGATAAGATATGCAGAGAATATAATACCAAGAACCCCCAGTTTGAAATGCATTAGGCCACAGACCCCCATTTGATACCATTTGCTCTCTGGGAAAATCAGGGTCCATTTGGTTCCATTTGTATGCTCTTGGAGTATGATGACTGCTAACAGTATTATCATAAAATATGTCTCAGTTTGAAGATTCAAAAAAACATATTTCATATGTGTGAGCTTGTAAAGTAGAACGTTCAACCTAGAGACAGTGTTGCCAAGTCTGATCATTATAAGCTACTTTGGACTTGTTTATCTATTGGTAGTCCTTGACATGGAAATGTTTGAGTTCCACTGCTCTGAAACAACATTAGACAACAAAGTTTGACAGTCAACACTATAATTGATTATTTTAAGACTAATTTCCGGACCATTTCTGATTTACCTACTTTGAACTGGCCTATTAACATTTTTATAGACCTGGTTGCTTGTTTCACTCTCACATCCACGATATGTGGCAACCCTGGTCCCTGGTTTGTTTTGGTTTGCGTGTGGATGTTTTTTTGTGTTGCTTTAGCATCTTTAGCACAGTAGCTATCAGAGGTTGCAGCAGCTGCTGCTGTCATGAAAACGCAAGTTTCTGTCCCAGAAGCTCACGTTAGGTCTGCGCACACTGTATGTTGCTATGGCAACCTGTCATCAAATGCTGCTAACGTTGTGGTCAGCACTGTTAGCATGTGTGCTATCAGGCAAAAGCTGAGATAGATATAAAACTACTGGCCAAAATGTCATACAAAACACAACAACTAAAATCGGAATGTAATTGTGACCTACAGACCATCATGATTTGCTTGCTGGACCTATAATTAATTTATTTGCATTAAATTGCCACTCGCCCATATAAATAAAAAGCAATAGCCTGCATGCCTATTCCTGTGTGTGTGTGTGTGTGTGTGTGTGTGTGTGTGTATGTGTGTGTGCGCGTGTGCGCAAGACAGACGTGCGTGTGTGTGCAGGCTGAGAGCTGGTGACTGTGATTGACGTGTGAGCTGGATAAATCAGTGAGAGTTGGAAAAAGCGCACGCAGAGCCAACTCGCAGGCAGTGCCTCAGGCCAGATGCCCGAGAATCGGTACAGGAATCTCTGGGTCACCAGTTTTGGTGTGACACACACGGCTTCCACATTTAGCTTCATACTGGGTGAAAGTGGCGTTCCAAAAATTATTTTTCCCCTCGGAATTCTTATTCACAATGAGATGGAGTTGAGGTGTTTGTGTTTGCTTGCTGGAGCTATAATTAATGTATTTACTTGCGCAAGCAGAGCGCGCAAGTAATCGTTTCGCTTGGTCTCTTCGAAGTGAAGACAAGTTTTCTTCAACGGTAAATCTGTGCCTGGTTTGCTGGGACTAGTTACAACATTACGTCATCCTTGAGAGAGTACATGGTGTGTATATGACGTAATGTTGTAACTTGTAACTTGTAACTTGTAACATTACGTCATATACACACCATGTACTCTCTCAAGGATGACGTAATGTTGTAACTAGTCCCAGCAAACCAGGCACAGATTTACCGTTGAAGAAAACTTGTCTTCACTTTTTGGAACCAAGTAACCACAGTATACTGCTAATCAAATTACAACTACATACTCTGTATGTAGTTGTAACTAGAACAACTACATACAGTCTGTGCCTGGTTTGCTGGGACTAGTTACAAGTTACAAGTTACAACATTACGTCATATACACACCATGTACTCTCTCAAGGATGACGTAATGTTGTAACTAGTCCCAGCAAACCAGGCACAGATTTACCGTTGAAGAAAACTTGTCTTCACTTTTTGGAACCAAGTAACCACAGTATACTGCTAATCAAATTACAACTACATACTCTGTATGTAGTTGTAACTAGAACAACTACATACAGTCTGTGCCTGGTTTGCTGGGACTAGTTACAAGTTACAAGTTACAACATTACGTCATATACACACCATGTACTCTCTCAAGGATGACAGACTTACGGTTGAAGAAGCCAAGTTTTCTTCAACCGTAAGTCTGTGCCTGGTTTGCTGGGACTAGTTACAAGTTACAACATTACGTCATATACACACCATGTACTCTCTCAAGGATGACGTAATGTTGTAACTGGTCCCAACAAACCAGGCATAGACTTACGGTTGAAAAAAACTTGGCTTCACTTTTTGGAACCAAGTAACCACAGTATACTGCTAATCAAATTACAACTACATACTCTGTATGTAGTTGTAATGTGATTTGTAATTTGTAAATCTGTGCCTGGTCTGCTGGGACCAGACTACACAGATGACCATATCTCTTACGTCATCACTGAGAGCTAGTTACAACATTACGTCATCGCTGAGAACTGGGACCATTATGTAACTGGTCCCAGTTCTCAGCGATGACATAATGTTGTAACTGGTCCCAGCAAACCAGGCACAGACTTACGGTTGAAAAAAACTTGGCTTCACTTTTTGGAACCAAGTAACCACAGTATACTGCTAATCAAATTACAACTACATACTCTGTATGTAGTTGTAATGTGATTTGTAATTTGTAAATCTGTGCCTGGTCTGCTGGGACCAGACTACACAGATGACCATATCTCTTACGTCATCACTGAGAGCTAGTCATACATATACACACCATGTACTCTGGTCCCAGTTCTCAACGATGACGTAATGTTGTAACTGGTCCCAGCAAACCAGGCACAGACTTACGGTTGAAAAAAACTTGGCTTCACTTTTTGGAACCAAGTAACCACAGTATACTGCTAATCAAATTACAACTACATACTCTGTTACTGTATGTAGTTGTAATGTGATTTGTAATTTGTAAATCTGTGCCTGGTCTGCTGGGACCAGACTACACAGATGACCATGTCTCTTACGTCATCACTGAGAGCTAGTCATACATATACACACCGTGTACTCTGGTCCCAGCTCTCAACGATGACGTAATGTGGTATCTGGTGGGACCAGATTACACAGATGACCATTTCTCTTACGTCATCACTGAGATACAAATCCAACTACAGATTTCGGAAGTATGTATATTTCAACAAATTTGAAAGTATTATTACAGAAATTTAAGTTAGAGACACATATTACTCTGATCATGATTTAGTATTAATATCACTATAGTACAAAATGAAATACATTTAAAACAATTGACAATTTACAATAAGTAATAAAATAATTATACTGTATAATATATTTTAATTCAGTTTATATACCTTTTTTTTCATCACATATCAATGATTAATTTTTCTGTAAAAAAGTAGTTAGGTAGCAAATAGTTACACGTAATGATTATACATTTCAAACGTTCCTTCACAGAGATACTGAGATGTGATAGTTTCCAGCGGTCGAAAGTACTTGCGCGCTCTGCTTGCGCACTAGTAGGCCATTTATGGCCTACTAGTGTGCAACAAGCAAGTATGCACTCGGCAGAGTGCAGTTCTAGTTGCATTAAATGTCCACTCGCGCATCGAAGTAAAAAGCAAGATGGCCGATTGTGAGACTGAAAAGTAGTGTGGGGGCGGGCCTGGAGGGCCTATGAGAACACGGAGCAGTGTTGCCAGGTTTGCGAATTGTAAGCGAGTTGCAGTGTGTGTAAGTAGCGTGGTTAAAGTCCTTGTTTCTGAGCGTGTTGTGGCAACATGTGTCTGTCGACGTCCTTGTGTCCACCGCTTTTGGCACGTGATCAACTTAAGCATTGTTATATTAGATACATTACAGTACAATGCTATACTACGGTATACAATACACAGGGGGAGAGAGAGAGAGAGAGAGAGAGAGACATTGAACCACACCTCTCTAGGGTCCAGCTTGGTGGCCTCCAGGTCCTCCTCTGTCAGCTGCAGGAACACTGGAGCGCCCTCTGCTGGACAACATGAAAACACAGTTACACTGTAGTATAGTCTCTGGTGGATCTGTTTTGCCCCCGCGAACCGACTACGGATATAAGTGGTTGAAGATGGGTGGATTCATGGACTAACACTAACTCTGAACGAAAATCACACCCGTGTGAAGTGAGGGGCACTCTTATCATCGTACATCATCATGACGTAGAATAGACACCGTGTCGTAACATTGTCCATTCATTCTCATGTTTGTGTAGGACAACGTTAGTGCACACTCACCAACAGCTGGATATAGAAGGGCCTATAGGGGAGGGGCTAGCGGCCCTCAAAAAACTATCTATACAACTCGGAAATACACGTTTCTACGCACAACAGTTTGTGTTGTGTATGACGTCACTCACAGCTCCAGATAGTCTATATAAGATGCTGCAGGGTGAGAAACCACAGCCGTAGACTGAAGACACGGAAGAGAGAGACGGAGAGAGCCAAGCGTAAGAAGGAAGACAGAAAAGACAGAGAGATGTTTGCGTGGACGGTGACCAGAGAGGACGGAGGAAGAGAAAGAGCTGGTCAAGCTGTCGTGGCAGTCGGACACCAGGTTTATTCCTTCACAGACTCCAGAAGCTATCCCAGCGCGGACCACGTTGACGTGAACGTCTTCAGCACAGTGTCTTTGCGCTGGAGGACCCCGTTGCCCCCGGTTACAACCGGAATGACACAGAGAGGACGTCCCAAGCGCTACAGCCACACAGCTGTGCTGATGGAGGACGTGGTCTACATCTGGGGGGGTGTCACTACATGGAGGGAAGTGGCGTCGAGGGAGTACTGTGACGTCCTTCATGCATTTGATGTCGACGCTAACAGATGGTTCATACCAGAGATCTCTGGGGCTGTTCCAGCTCCACGGTTTCTCCACTCAGCCTGTGTCGTGGGGAAGGTCATGTTTATTCATGGAGGAATGACCCGGACTGGACTCACTAATGACATCTACAAGTTGGACACCACCACAATGGTCTGGACTTTAATTAACACCAGAGGAACTCCACCTCCTGCTTCATCATGTCACTCTGCAACCATCATCGGGACAAAGATGTTTGTATTTGGGGGCGGTCAGTACCACAACACCATCAGAGTGTTTGACACGGAGACCAACCACTGGCTGGACACACCTGCACAGCCTCTACCAGAAGGACGCTGGGATCATTCAGCCTTTACCTACAATGGGGAGCTGTACATATTAGGTGGCTGGAACTTTATCCAGGCTTTCGATGATCTGTGGAAGTTCAACCCAGAGACCTTCTCCTGGAAGAAGGTTGAGCCAAAGGGGACGCCATTCTGTGGTAAGTATCGGATGTGCTGTTGCATGCTGGGAGATCGTCTCATCATCTTTGGAGGATACAGAGGCGACGGCGGCGGCTGTACACCCGTTCTACTGAATGACCTGAACATCTTAGACTTCAGTCCCAGCCTCAAGACATTATGTAAGCTAGCAGTTATTCAGTACGGTCTGGAGCAGTTTGAACTCACACACGACATCAGGTGGGAACTGGCAGCCATGACTAGTGAAGTAAATGAACTAAAAAGGAAGGATAAGTGCTTTTCTCTCCCTATAGAGCTCATAATAATAATAATAATAATAATAATAAAGATTTATTTGTATTTATTTTCTCTGCTTTAACAGAGAGACATATATAAAAACATAGCAAGGAGGCACACGATAGAATAAGATACATGACAATAACATAGAGAATGCCCGGTCGCCTACATGAACAAACTTACTAAAATACATATAGGCAAAAATACGGAGAAAGAAGTCGACGACCGCAAACAGGCAAATGAACGTTGTTCCGGAGTTCAGAAAACAGTTCCACATTAATTGTGGAACCACCTACTGTACATACATTCTTAAAGATGGTCTGTACAGGGGGGGAATTGAAAAAAGAAAAAGAATCTTAATTCGAAGGTAAAAGTCAATGTTTCTGTAGTGTCACATTTTGGGAGAGTAATAAATTATTAAAATGCAATATGATAATTGTGCCTCAACAAAAAAAAGTGTCCCTTAGATCTGGTGCAACATTAATATGGTAAAAGTTTTTCCAAAATAGCATACACATTTCATACAATTTCCAACTCTGAATTTGAACCAATTTGGTAGAATTCCATATATACTATCGTAGACTGACAATAAGTTTAAACTACAAATACTATCGTAGACTGACATTAAAGTTTAAACTACATATATTATCGTAGACTGACATTAAAGTTTAAACTACATATATTATCGTAGACTGACATTAAGTTTAAACTACATATACTATCGTAGACTGACATTAAAGTTTAAACTACATATACTATTGTAGACTGACATTAAAGTTTAAACTACATATATTATCGTAGACTGACATTAAAGTTTAAACTACATATATTATCGTACACTGACATTAAAGTTTAAACTACATATATTATCGTACACTGACATTAAAGTTTAAACTACATATATTATCGTACACTGACATTAAAGTTTAAACTACATATATTATCGTAGACTGACATTAAAGTTTAAACTACATATATTATCGTACACTGACATTAAAGTTTAAACTACATATACTATCGTAGACTGACATTAAAGTTTAAACTACATATATTATCGTAGACTGACATTAAAGTTTAAACTACATATACTATCGTAGACTGACATTAAAGTTTAAACTACATATATTATCGTAGACTGACATTAAAGTTTAAACTACATATATTATCGTAGACTGACATTAAAGTTTAAACTACATATACTATTGTAGACTGACATTACGTTTAAACGACATATACTATCGTAGACTGACATTAAAGTTTAAACTACATATACTATCGTAGACTGACATTAAAGTTTAAACTACATATACTATCGTAGACTGACATTAAAGTTTAAACTACATATACTATCGTAGACTGACATTAAAGTTTAAACTACATATACTATCGTAGACTGACATTAAAGTTTAAACTACATATACTATCGTAGACTGCAGTCAGAGAGGAAGCATTAAGTTGGCGTTTGTAGATCTGTTTCCACCCGACAGGGTTGATAATATAAGGCCTGTATGCGCTAAACATGTCTGAGAAAACAAGTGTGTGTGTGTGCGTGTGTGTGTGTGTGTGTGTACATGCGTGTGTGCATGCGTGTCTATGCACTGCATACGTGGAATAAAAGGCTGAGAAGCAGTACGGTGCTCCAGGGGACAGACAGGTTGTTATTAGACAGACTGTGTCTGTCAGATGACAGAGAAAGAGACAGGTGTGTGTGTGCGCGTGTGTGTGTGTGTGTGTGTGTGTGTGTGCGTGAGTGCGCGCGTGGCAGACTGTGTCTGTCAGATGAGATGACAGACAGAGACATGGGTTCAAACTTGTCGGGGACCGTGTGGTGCTGGAGGTGAGACGTTACAGCGATATTAAAACTGTCAATCTTTGTGCGTAAAAAAGAGTTTAAAATGTCTTCACACACTCGCCAGGGAGTCATCGGATGAACGGGTGGACTAGCTCTCTTCAGACAGACTGTTGACTCACACACTTCCGTCACCTGCAGCCTAGACGGAAGCACGCGTGTGTGTGTGTGCGTGCGTGCGTGCGTGCGTGCGTGCGTGCGTGCGTGCGTGCGTGCGTGCGTGCGTGCGTACGTACCAGTGTGCTCAGATTCCGAGATGGAGGTCATCACAGTGTTGGGCGTCAGGCCTGCAGACACACTGCTCTCTGGACTGGACAAGCGAGCATGACACTGCATGGAGAGAGAGAGAGAGAGAGAGAGAGGTGAGGTGAATAAATTGATAAATTAATCAGTTAATTTCAGGAGATGTATATCGCGCACACACACGTCGCACACACACACACGTCGCACACACACACACACACACACACACACACACACACACACACACACACACACACACACACACACACACACACACCTGTGCCTGCTGTCTTTCGTAGTTGATGGAGTTCCTGTTCCTCTCCGTGACTCCGCCCCCTGCCCCCCGGGTTGCGGCAGCGACCGCCGCCGCCAGGTGACCGTTGGCCACGCCCACCTGGTGGTCCTCGATGTAGGAGGAGGCGGAGTCGGCCGTGTTGTGGGAGGGGCCAACCCTGAAGCCACCCCTAGTGTTGGACAGGTTCCTGACAGGTGAGACGAGATGAGACAGAACCCTCTTACCTCCATGGGTTAACATTTCATCGTTTTTCTTTTGTATATTAACTGCAAAAATGTACTTCATTGACCCCCAATGTGTGTGTGTGTGTGTGTGTGTGTGTGTGTGTGTATGTGTGTGCGTGCGTGCGTGTGTGTGTTACCTGTGGTTCTGCAGTGTAGTAGAGGTCGTAGAGGTTCTGACCAATAGGAGCTCAGTGTGTTACCTGTGGTTCTGCAGTGTAGTAGAGGTCGTAGAGGCTCTGACCAATAGAAGCTCAGTGTGTTACCTGTGGTTCTGCAGTGTAGTAGAGGTCGTAGAGGCTCTGACCAATAGGAGCTCAGTGTGTTACCTGTGGTTCTGTAGCGTGGTACAGGTCGTAGAGGTCGTGGAGGTTCTGACCAATAGGAGCCCAGTGTGTTACCTGTGGTTCTGTAGCGTGGTACAGGTCGTAGAGGTCGTGGAGGTTCTGACCAATAGGAGCTCAGCCATCCTCTCCTCGGCACACTGGGCGGTCAGCCTGGCCTCGGCGTCCTGATCCCAGCAGTCCTCCATGGTGTCCTTCAGGGAGCGCACGGCCTGCACGCACACACACACACACACACATTGGCCTATTATAGCGCCACCAGGAGGCCACAACCTGACCTGCCCTGGTGGAGACCTGTGCCCCGAGGGGCACTTTATCTAGTCACAATTTATTTTGGTCTGGTTCATGAGTTTGAAGAAAGGAAGAGGTTCCGCACTGGTTGTAGCACACGATGCTAAACTTATTTTAGGGTTAGGCTGTTCTCCTTCCAGGCCTCAGGGAACCTGGGTTAGGGTAGTGTAGGGTATGGTAGGGTTAGGGTAGTGTAGGGTATGGTTAGGGTAGTGTAGGGTATGGTATAGGGTTAGGGTAGTGTAGGGTATGGTAGGGTTAGGGGTTTCTCACCAGGCTGTTCTCCTTCCAGGCCTCAGGGAACCTGGGTCTCTGCTTCTCTCTGGACACCAGAACCTGCATGTCTTCAAAGCTGGGCTGGTTCCCCATCTCTGCCTGGAACGCCACCTGGTACTCTGGGACAGACTCACCTGCACGCACGCACGCACGCACGCACGCAGGCAGGACACACACACACACAAGACAAGACATTAACAAGACCTTCTACAATAAACACGACCAATAGTACATGAGGGCGGCAGTGGCTCAGGGGTAGAGTGACCACTAGGGGGCGGCAGTGGCTCAGGGGTAGAGTGACCGGATGGGAACCCAGAGTTAGTGTCCAAGTGTCCTTGAACAAGACTCTAAACCCCTAATTGCTCCAGATGTGCTTCACTTAGATTTTAGACACCAGGGAACAGGTCCACTCACCAGGGAACAGGCCCACTCACCAGGGAACAGGTCCACTCACCAGGGAACAGGTCGGAGCATCTCATGAAGGCCTCCCAGTAGACCAGGCCCAGGGCGTACATGTCCACCTGCTTCAGAGCCGACTCGCAGTCCCTGAGGTTCACGGCCCCTTCCAGGACCTCAGGGGCCATGTAGCGCACCGTGCCCACCTGAAAGGGTTAATTTATAATATCAATATGACAATATTATGCCTCTGGTTCGCGTACCAAAACGAGCTTCTAACCAGTTAACTTTGCCAGTGTCTATAAATAATGCTTAAATGTTTTATAAGATCAATCGGATTATCACACGATAGCTGAAGCGTCGTGGTTCTCGTCATGTTGCACTGAGCTATCTCGTTAAACCCAGCTGGCTGCGATGAATAACCTAATCATTAATCAACGTCACCAAACGATCCATATACAGGTAAGTGATATATAACTCTGTATGATAAAAGTGTATGATTACCAGGCAACGTTGCAGTCCACTGCAGGCTATTTGATTTCTAAAATGCTTAAAGGGCTGTATTTTGCGTGTCTTAAGTACCAGGTCTTATTCCCTAACTTGAGTAAACTAAAGACCTGGAGGCGTGATCAATGCCATTTGGCTATTCTGAGTGGCCAAAGAGCATTGATCACGCCTCCAGGTCTTTAGTTTACTCAAGTTAGGGAATAAGACCTGGTACTTAAAGGGACACTTCACCCTTTTTGCAAAAAAATATATGTTAATGACGTTTAGAAGCTTTAGAACACTTTCCTGGGGGTCTTTATGTGTGTAATATACTATGTGGTTTTAGATATTTTAGATTGTAGCAGTGAGCCTGTTGTCTCTGATGTCATGGACACTGGGCTCACTTCCTTCCTGGACTACATGTTGTCTCAGTAAGACAGCTCTCCCCCCTATCCACAAGGAGGAGCAGTGCACCAAATAATTATGGGAATTGTAGTCCAGGAAGGTAGTGAGACCAGTGTCCATGACATCAGAGACAACAGGCTGACTGCTACAATCTAAAATATCTAAAACCACATATTACACACATAAATACCCCCAGGAAAGTGATCTAAAGCTTCTAAACGTCATTAACATATATTTTTTTGCAAAAAGGGTGAAGTGTCCCTTTAAGACACGCAAAATACAGCCCCTTGTATTATAACCGCCGTCCGTCGGTGCGCCTCATTATATGTGCCCCAAAATAACAGATCTCTAAGCTGTTGAGACACGCCATTATAGCCAAGTTGGCAGTATAATAATGTTGTCGCTCTGTTTTTCGGGACTGTTGCACAACGGTGATGATTGCACTTTGCGAACGGGGACAATACTTGGACATAATTAACTGCTTCACTTCAGAGGAAACGTACTAATAAAGGGAGGGAGCTGCAGCTGCTATTCATGTTTACTCACCACCAGTCACCACCACCACTGTCTGGAATCCATTAGAACGATGGAAATGGAACATTAATATTTGGGCCCGTTGAGAACTTGAACCAAAGTGACTGCTATTTGTTTCAGCAAAGCTTTATATCCTGTTATAACATAGTATATATAATGATGCAATGTCTACAAAATGCTGAACCTCCTCCAACTGTATATACTTTGCCCATTTTCAACTGTTTCTACATCTGTTTTACTATGCCAATAAAGCGTGCGTGCGTGCGTGCGTTCTCTAACCTCAGATATAGCAGCGTTGTCCTCGTCCCCTGTCCTCAGGGTCTGTCCCGTCAGCTTCATGGACAGACCGAAGTCTGTGAGGACACACGACAGGTCACTCCTCACCAGGACGTTACGACTGTTCACGTCCCTGTGGGACACCGCTGGCTTGTACTGGTCTGAGAGAGAGAGAGAGAGAGAGAGAGAGAGAGAGAAAGAGAGAGAGAGAGAGAGAGAGAGAGAGAGAGAAAGAGAGAGAAAGGTGATTTATTTGTGGGATTCAACTTTCAAGGGATTTTATCTAAACCAATGATAATAGCTAGGCGGGAAATTGCTGTTTTCAATGCATGATAGTTCAGTTGGTGATAAAAGCATGAAATTTGGTACAGATGTCCTTCATATGTCCCTAATCGATAATCAACCTCGGGCCACGCAGAATTCCAATTTTTTCAAGGTGGCCCGCCAGTTTTAAAAATGGCTGCAACTGTAAATACGTTTTGGACTATTAGCTAGGCGGGAATAAAGGTGATAGTTCCGTTGGTGATACAAGCATGAAATTTGGTACAGATGACCTTTATATGACCATAATCGATAATCAACCTCGGGCCACGCAAAATTCCTCCATTTTCCAAGATGGCCGCCAGAAATTGCATAAATGTACATCTGCTCATGGTTAATCCACAGTTGGCGATACAAGCATGAAATTTGGCACAGATGACCTTTATATGACCATAATCGATAATCAACCTCGGGCCACGCAAAATTCCTCCATTTTCCAAGATGGCCGCCAGTTTGCAATTGGACAGCTAGGCGGGAATAGAGGTGATAGGTCAGTTGGTGATACAAGCATGAAATTTGGTACAGATGACCTTTATATGACCATAATCAATAATCAACCTCGGGCCACGCAAAATTCCTCCATTTTCCAAGATGGCCGCCAGAAATTGCATAAATGTACATCTGCTCATGGTTAATCCACAGTTGGCGATACAAGCATGAAAATTGGCACAGATGACCTTTATATGACCATAATCGATAATCAACCTCTGGCCACGCAAAATTCCTCCATTTTCCAAGATGGCCGCCAGTTTGCAATTGGACATACGTTTTGGACTACACCAAATTGGCGGGGTCTATAAAACTTAGAATTTCCCCTAATTTTGGTATAAGATATGTCCTGGAGGTATTTCTACCAAGTGAGATAAAACAATAACATTAGGTTCCAATATGGCGGCATATTTTTCAATATGGCTGCTGAGAAATTGCATAAATGTACATCTGCTCATGGTTAATCCACAGTTGGTGATACAAGCATGAAACTTGGCACAGATGTCCTTCATATGTCCCTAATCGATAATCAACCTAGGGCCACGCAGAATTCCAATTCTTTCAAGGTGGCCCGCCAGTTTTAAAAATGGCTGCAACTGTAAATACGTTTTGGACTATATGACCTTGCTGGGGCTGTAAATATTTTATTTCCCCACAATTTGATATAAGAGAATATGTTCTGGAGGTATTTCTACTAAGTACAATAAAGAATATATATATTGGGTTCCAATATGGCGGCATTTTTCCAATATGGCTGCCGGTATATTGCATAAATGTACTGTTCATGGTTAATGCACAGTTGGTGATATAAACATTTGTCACAGATCACTTTTATACCACCCTAATTCATAATCAACCTTGGGCCACGCAGAATTCCTGAATATTTCAAGATGGCTGACAGGTTTTCAAAATCTTCCCAGCCCAATTGACAATTTTTAAATATTGTATAGTGTCATTGCACTACCAGGGCACACTGGTTGACACTATAGCTGTGAGACTCAGCATGGGGTTCAATGCTAGCTATTAATTAATATTTTTTCTAGTTTCCTAAATGTTGTTTAGGTTGCCCCAAATTAAACTTAAACAGCCGCACCTGAATTGACAGGATGTGCCAGCGCGGGAGAGCCGAGCCAAGGAAGACGGGGCTTTAGTCTTTCGGACGGTGTACAGATCACACAGGAATTAAATAGCATTGGATGAATGATCGGACTGGGGGTAGGATAGTCATGTTATTATCTGAGCCCAGTTGTATCCCATACTGTAAAGTGTATCTTTTTTTTCATTGGTGGTAAAAGGATAAACCCTCGGCCTACGAAATTGCAATGGACACACAGGCAGAAATGCCATCATGTTCATCACAGGAAAACAGTACATCTAGTACAACCTATTGGAATTTGTGCTGTTTGTGCCAGCGTTCTACAGTTGAGAAGCTAGTTGATGCCACTAGCAGTGGTTATGTGACATTGGCTACCAATATTCCCCAGTTTTACGAACTGAATTGCATGCCAATAATGTTTGACCCCAAGCGACTTGATGACGGTGATGGAATTCAGTTGACACTTGAGAGGAACAAAGCCACATACCATGATTCATGTAAACTGAAGTTTAAAGCAACAAAATTGGAAAGAAAAAGTCCAAGTCATCAGAAGAGAAGTGTGAAGTACCTTGTGCTAAGTTCACTCGCAGCAGCCTTAATAAGACTTCTGCAGAAGCTGATTATGAAACGACAGGAGAGTGTTTCATATGTAACCAGACAGACACAAAGAAGAATCTGAGAGAAGCGATGTCTCTCACAATGACTACCAAGCTGCAGAGAATTGCCCAAAACCTGCTGGACAATAACCTTCTGGCAAAGCTCAGTGTTGGAGACGTAGTTTCCCAAGAGTCATATTGAAAAATATGCTGCCATATTGGAACCTAATGTTATCTCACTTGGTAGAAATACCTCCAATTGACTCCCAGTGGTTTTAAGTATCTAGGTATACATGTCACCCTCAAATTTGAGGAATTGATAAAACTTAACGTAGACCCAGTGGTAAACAAAATAAAAATTGATCTTCAAAGATGGAGCCCCTTACAGATATCTCTACTTGGACGGGTTGCTATTGTTAAAATGAATATATTACCGAGGCTTCTTTATCCAATGCAGATGTTGCCTAATTATTTTCCAAATAAGTATTTTAAACTAATACACAGTAGGCTATCATTCGCAAATTTGTATGGAAAGGCAAACGCCCCAGGCTTAAACTAGAGAAACTACAGGTACCAGAGATAGAAGGGGGATTAGCACTCCCAAATATAATGTATTACCACTGGGCATCACAAATTAGATATATAGCAGAGTGGGTAAAAAATGATACAAATTCATCCTTTCTTGACTTGGAGGGTGTTGGATGTCTGTCTGCTCTTTCTGAGTTGCCATTTATAAACGGAGCTATTTCACTCCACGGGTTAAGAGAAAACTTTATCGTGAGAAATACCTTGAAATCTTGGAATCAAATACGTAAACACTTTGGTATTACTAATACATACTCTGTTCTTGCTCCTGTTTTTTGTAATCCTGACTTTGCTCAATCATGTTCAGATGTTGGGTTCAGAGCCTGGAAAGAGGCTGGCATTTTAAAAATACAAGATCTCTTTCTGGGTGGAACCTTAAAATCCTTTGCCCAAATTAGGAATGAATTTAATTTGTCTCAAGTACAATTCTTCAGGTATCTACAAGTTAGGAGTTATATCCAATCTGTACCATTATACAAAAGAGAAACGAGGGAAAACAACCTGGAACAAATATTAATGAAAGCCTCTTCCTTAAAGAAGACGGTGATAAGCTATATATACTCTCAAATGTTCACTAAAATCCCAAATATAAGTAGTAAAACATTTTGGGCAGAGGATTTTGGGCACCAAATTGATTCAAAAAAATGGAAAAGAATCTTACTAAATGCAAAACAAATTACATGCTCTAACAGAACTCATGAGACACAGTATAAGATCATTCACAGGTTACATGTAACTCCAGCTATACGCAGTAAATATGATCCATCATGTTCTGGGCAGTGCTTTAAATGTAAAAATAATGCTGGTACATATAGCCATTTAATGTGGTCATGCCATAAAATCAAAACATTCTGGAAAAACGTTCAAAGGGAGATATTGAAGATCTTTGAGATCAGGATACAGTTAAACCCAGTGAACCTGGTACTAGGTCTAGACTTTGATTATGATTTAAGATATAGATACATATTACGAATAGCACTTTATGTTGCACGGCTCACAATTCTACAAAAGTGGTTAGATGAGGATCCCCCTGACATACAATTATGGTATGAAAAACTCATGTCGATATTGCCAATGGAGAGATTATCATATGTATTAAAAGGCAATCTTACTGACTTCGTCAGAGACTGGTCACCTATTGCAAGATTTTTAAAAGAGGAATGGAAAAGAGTAATATGTATGGGGGTAACAGTATGAGAAGAAGTTATAGGAGTACGTGAATGTATATATGAATATGCGTATGTATAGGTATACAAACATATGTATGTATATATATGGAATATATTTGTGTAAGTATATTTATGTATATGTATATATAATATATTTATTTATATTTATATTTATTTATGTGAATGTATATGTGTATATATGAAATACCAACTGTATACCTGACTACCTTTCTGTACTATTTGCTGGCAAGTTGTTGTTGTTTTTGTTTTGTTCTGTTTTTGTTTTATGTACGTAAATGTGATCCATGTCAAACACTTGAAAACCAAATAAAAATCATTGAAAGAGAAATACCTCCAGGACATATCTTATACCAAAATTAGGGGAAATTCTAAGTTTTATAGACCCCGCAAATTGTTGTAGTCCAAAACGTATGTCCAAATTGCAAACTGGCGGCCATCTTGGAAAATGGAGGAATTTTGCGTGGCCCGAGGTTGATTATCGATTATGGTCATATAAAGGTCATCTGTACCAAATTTCATGCTTGTATCACCAACTGACCTATCACCTCTATTCCCGCCTAGCTGTCCAATTGCAAACTGGCGGCCATCTTGGAAAATGGAGGAATTTTGGTGGCCCGAGGTTGATTATCGATTATGGTCATATAAAGGTCATCTGTGCCAAATTTCATGCTTGTATCGCCAACTGTGGATTAACCATGAGCAGATGTACATTTATGTAATTTCTCAGCAGCCATTTTGAAAAATATACCGCCATATTGGAACCTAATGTTATTGTTTTATCTCACTTGGTAGAAATACCTCCAGGACATATCTTATATCAAAATTAGTGGAAATTCTAAGTTTTATAGGCCCCGCGAATTGGTGTAGTCCAAAACGTATAGGTCCAATTGCAAATTGGCGGCCATCTTGGAAAATGGAGGAATTTTGCGTGGCCCGAGGTTGATTATCGATTATGGTCATATAAAGGTCATCTGTACCAAATTTCATGCTTGTATCACCAACTGAACTATCACCTCTATTTCCCGCCTAGCTATAAGGCAACATCGCAGGACAACAGCAGTAACTGTGTCTGTGGGGTGAGTTTAGTGAATGATAAATGATAAGGGGGACGTCGCAGGACAACAGCAGTAGCTGTGTGGGGTGAGTTTAGTGAACGATAAGGGGACGTCTCAGGACAACAGCAGTAGCTGTGTGGGGTGAGTTTAGTGAATAATAAGGGGGACGTCGCAGGACAACAGCAGTAGCTGTGTGGGGTGAGTTTAGTGAACGATAAGGGGACGTCTCAGGACAACAGCAGTAGCTGTGTGGGGTGAGTTTAGTGAATGATAAGGGGACGTCTCAGGACAACAGCAGTAGCTGTGTGGGGTGAGTTTAGTGAATGATAAGGGGACGTCGCAGGACAACAGCAGTAGCTGTGTGGGGTGAGTTTAAAAAAAAACACACACAGCAGGCTGATACATGTCAATCTGGGGGTCCTTGACATGAAAAGGTTTGAGAATCACTCCTTTGGACTAGAGGCTGCAGTTCATGTTTACCACCACCAGGGGACGCCAGGACCTCTAAATGGATATCCTTTCTCTCTGTGTGTGTGTGTGTGTGTGTGTGTGTGTGTGTGTGCGTGTGCGTGCGTGCGTGCGTGCGTGTGTGTGTGTGTGTGTGTGTGTGCGCACCTCCTCTGTACACCTCAGTGTGCAGAAAAGCCAGTCCTTTGGTGACAGAGTGAGCCATTCTGCAGCATGTCAGCCAGTCCACTGTGTGAGCTGATAGGTAGAGAGACAGAGAACCCTGGAGAGAGACACACACACACACACAAACACACACACACACACACACACACACACACACACACACACACACACAAACACACACACACAGAGAGAAAGACACAGACACAGACACACAGACAGACAGACAGAGAGGTATTAAAACAGTACATATGTGGGGGTAGCAGGTATTTAAACAGTACGTACGCGGGGGTAATGCTCCAGGACCAGCAGGTATTAACCCATTCTGGGCGGGAACCCATTTTGGTGTCAGCATCATGTCGTGCTTCAGCTATTGAAAAACAGCAGATCTACAAGCTCATAGCGCGCCACTGAGTGTCGCGCTACGAGCTTGTAGGTCTGCTATTTTTTTTTAAATCGAAGAACGACTTGACATTTTTAGAATCTGATCTCAGGTCAGAATGGGTTATAATCAGACCAGTGTGTGTTGTCCAGTCGAAACCTCGTATGAATCTGATCTCAGGTCAGAATGGGTTATAAACAGTATACGTACGTGGGGGTAATGCTCCAGCACCAGCAGGTATTCGGCGCGGCCGTCGGGCGCGGTGCGTTCGTGCGCGGCGATGAAGCGGGCGATGTTGTGGTGCTGGCGCAGCAGCGGCAGGCGGTAGATGGAGCGCTCGTTGGCGTAGTTGGCCCGCTGGGAGTGGCCGAACAGCTTGACCGCCACGCAGCGCTCGTCCAGGCTGCCGCGGAACACCGAGCCGTAGCGGCCGCGGCCGATCAGCTGACGCGCGCACACACACACACACACACACACACACACACACACACACACAAAACAATAGTTTGAGTATTTTTTCCTTTGCCTCTAGGGGCAGTTATTACTAGAGAGGGATGCCGTGTAAGATGTGCGTGATGTTTGGAAAAGCTCTGCCAGGTGTACTGTCAAAAAATCTACCTCAGGCCCAAGTGGAACACATTTGGGGCGGAGGAGTGTGTGTGTTTGTCTGTGATCAAGCCAACGGTGTGCGTGTGTGCGTGTGTGTGTGTGTGCGTGCATGCTTACCTCCAGCAGTTTGAGGTTGTCCAGGTCTACTGAAGGTTCTGTGTTCGCTGCCTCCAATGAGTCCAGATTATGTAGACCCTGTTTACTGTTGCCTGTACACACACACACACACACACACACACGCACACACACACACACACGCACGCACACACGCACACACGCACAGGGTGAAGATATGGGGTCCTCGCTCATATCAGCCAACACTGGGAAGCTGGCAGAACATTCACTAAAAACACCGGGACAACGCTCCACACGTCCCAAACTCTTCTCCCTTCTGGCTCCAAAACTATGGAATGAACATCCCATTTGTAATCAGAACTGCAGACTCACTCCTAATCTAAACTATGGAATGAACTTCCCGTTGCAGTCAGAACTGCAGCCTCACTCCCAATCTAAACTATGGAATTAACTTTCCATTGCAATCAGAACTACAGACTCACTCCCAATCTAAACTATGGAATGAACTTCCCGTTGCAGTCAGAACTGCAGCCTCACTCCCAATCTAAACTATGGAATGAACTTCCCGTTGCAGTCAGAACTGCAGCCTCACTTCCAATCTTCCACCATAGTCTGAAAACCCACCTCTTCAGACTCCACCATGGCAAAGGATCAACTTATGTAACTTGGATAGCATTTTATGTAGACATATAGCACTCTATAGTGTATTATGCATAGTTTCATTGTACAGAGAGATGTGTATACGCCCCCCCCACCCCCCCCCCCCCCCCCCCCCCCAGCTCCTGTTTTTGTCAGAAGAAAATATATATTAAAATGAAAAAGTATTAAAAAGTATAAAAAATTAATAGTGTCCTTCTTTTGCACTGTTTGATGTGGAAACTGTAGCGAGTGTTTGGCCTAAAGCTTTCTGGGTCCATTAATTCAAACCCCCCCCCCCCCCCCCGGGCTTCATAATAATTTAGTAATGACGCACCGGACAGTGGCGACATACATCATCACAGGGTCTTGCCCAGCGAATGTAATTGTTCTGTGTGTGTGCGTGCGTGCGTGCACTGCGTGCACTGCGTGCGTGCGTGCGTGCGTTACCTGTCAACATGCGGTATCCAAAGAACAATGCGGCGATGAGCAGCGCTACGACGGCGACCGACACCAGGGCGATGACCACGGTCTCCTCTCTGGGCAGAGCCTGGGGGTCTGCAATGACATCACTGTTACATCACTGTGACATCACTGTGACGTCATCACCCTGACACCAGGGCGATGACCACGGTCTCCTCTCTGGGCAGAGCCTGGGGGGTCTGCAATGACATCACTGTTACATCACTGTGACATCACTGTGACATCATCACCCTGACACCAGGGCGATGACCACGGTCTCCTCTCTGGGCAGAGCCTGGGGGTCTGCAATGACACCACTGTTACATCACTGTGACATCACTGTGACATCATCACCCTGACACCAGGGCGATGACCACGGTCTCCTCTCTGGGCAGAGCCTGGGGGTCTGCAATGACATCACTGTTACATCACTGTGACATCACCGTGACATCATCACCCTGACACCAGGGCGATGACCACGGTCTCCTCTCTGGGCAGAGCCTGGGGCTCTGCAATGACATCACTGTTACATCACTGTGACATCACTGTGACATCATCACCCTGACACCAGCGACGTCAGCCAATGAGAAAGCCAACTGGACTAGCACAGCGACGTCAGCCAATGAGAAAGCCCAACTGGACTAGCACAGCGACGTCAGCCAATGAGAAAGGCCAACTGGACTAGCACAGCGACTTCAGCCAATGAGAAAGGCAGCTGGACTATATAGAGGACTAGCTTGCACATCGATGATGACTCAGCAGCTGGCAGAAAATATATTCAATCTAATGAAAATTATTAATAAACCAATAGGCCTGAAGACCTGACAGTGAAAATAGCAGATCTACAGATCTAGATTTACCACATGGCAGGGATGCATGAACAGAGGCCTTCAGGAGAGAACCCTGTGTGTGTGTGTGTGTGTGTGTGTGTGTGTGTGTGTGTGTGTGTGTGTGTGTGTGTGTGTGTCGGTGGTGTGTGTGTGTGTGTGTGTGTGTGTGTGTGTGTGTGACACATGCAGGGATGCAGTATGGTGAGTATGCCATTGCCAGCATCCTGCAGCACACACACACACACACACACACACACACACACACACACACACACACACACACACACACACACACACACACACACACACACACACGCTACAGTAGCTTGCACCAAGTATCATGGATGAGGAAAAAAATAACTTGCAACCAAAATAATCAGATTTGAGAGGAGCTATACATTTTGTTCATTTTGTGCCTCACTTTCTTAGTTTAATTTGTAGATCTGTGCAATTTACACAATGTATTGTTTTCTGACAACATCTGTATGAGGAATTATTCAGCCCATTTGTCCTGAATTGACCTTCTTTCAACCTACAGTACATCATTGAGTTCATATTTCAGTATCACAATGAAAGCTCACTTTTAAGGGGGCTTTGAGGGGCGCTAGCCCCTCCTATGAGCAGCTTTGAGGGGCGCTAGCCCCTCCTATGAGCAGCTTTGAGGTGCGCTAGCCCCTCCTATGAGCAGCTTTGAGGTGCGCTAGCCCCTCCTATGAGCAGCTTTGAGGTGCGCTAGCCCCTCCTATGAGCAGCTTTGAGGAGGGGCGCTAACCCCTCCTATGAGCTTTGTGTGTTTGTGTGAATGTTATGATTTGCTTGGCTCACCCCCCGCCCCCCCCCCACACACACAGGAGTCTGAGCCCCGTGCACACTCCTGTTCTCCAACCACTAACACATGAGGCCAGAGATTGTCATCATCCTGTGTGTGTGTGTGTGTGTGTGTGTGTGTGTGTGTGTGTGTGTGTGTGTGTGTGTGTGTGTGTGTGTGTGTCTCCAGACAGTCTGTCTGCAGGGCGTGTCTGCACACGCTCAACTTAAAAGACAATTAAACACAGACGCACATACTCTCTCTCTCTCTCTCTCTCTCTCACAGACACACACACACACACACACACACACACACACACACACACACACAACATCCTGTCTCACCCACCTCACACAGTCATTAGGAAAAGCCAAAAGGAATGCAAACAAACGGCGCACGCACACACACACACACACACACACACACACACACACACACACACACACACACACACACACACACACACACACACACAGCGTAACAAGTATTTCCTGAGTATTCTCCCATGAATACAATAACCTCTCTCTCTCTCTCTCTCTCTCTCTCTCTCTCTGTTCCACACTCCAATAATTCCAAATATTTATGTCCTTGTAATTGTATGCGTTTGTGTGGACCTAAATAAATTGTTAAAATGCGTGCGTGCATGCGACAGTGACTCACAGACATGCCGAGGCCAGGGAGGTGAGACAGGCAGTAGGACAGACAGGACCTCGGTGTAGTTGAGGTTACACAGTATGTGTGTGTGTGTGTGTGTGTGTGTGTGTGTGTGTGTGTGTGTGTGTGTGTGTGTGTGTGTGTGTGTGTGTGAGACAGTGACTCACAGACAGGCCGAGGCCAGGGATGTGAGACAGGCAGTAGGACAGACAGGACCTCGGTGTAGTTGAGGTTACACAGTGTGTGTGTGTGTGTGTGTGTGTGTGTGAGACTCACAGACAGGCCGGGGCCAGGGGGGTGGTGAGACAGGCAGTAGGACAGACAGTATACTCACAGACAGGCCGGGGCCAGGGGGGTGAGACAGGCAGGAAGACAGACAGGTCCTCGGTGTAGTTGAGGTTACACAGGTCTCGGCTGCAGCAGCAGAATCTGTACGTCCCGTTCTGCACCTGGGAGGGCGTGGCCGTCACCCGGCAACGGTCGTCATGACACTCCTGCTGGTCGCCGATGTGCGTCCAACAACCTGGGGGGACACGACAAATGTCTTATTTTTGCTCTGAAAAACCCATATTTCTATGTAGTTCTCCAAAAGAAATCATCTCAAGGAAATAAGGACCCACAAAAATATATGTATTTGGCTGCCCAACCCCCACCTGATATAATTATATGTTGTTCCAGGGACCGTGCCAGAAGCAAAGATTTGAGTTAATAGCTCTGAAAGAATATACATTCAAAGAGTTGCGCCACATTTTTTAAGATTTTATTCAAAAATAGCAGATCTACAAGCTCGTATAGCGCGGCACTCGGTGTAGCTCAGCTAAAAATAATGGTGTTTTAAGCTCTGTCTTTTAAAGTGAACGCATATTGCTGGCACTGGGAACTGGGGTGCTATGCTAACAGCTAGCGGTAGAGATGGAGTTAAAAACATGGAACCTCTGTGAGTAGAGACGTGGAAACAGCAGATCTACAAGCTCGCAACGCGTCACGGCGGCTACTTTCAGCATGCAACGAACCGAGCGTGAGATCAGGCGCTGCGACGACGCCATCGCGGACTTTTCAGATTAATTAAATAATAAATAATAATAATAATAATTATTATTATTTATATAGCACCTTTCATACATAAATGCAACTCAAAGTGCTTCACAGGGCAGAACATAAAAACAGCAATAAAACACAGGCAAGCAGTTAGAAAGCAAATCAGTCAGAACAGAGATGTTAAAAACTCAACTAAAAGCAACAGTAAAGATAGTGAGTCTTGAGTTGAGCTTTAAAAATCTCTACAGAGGGTGCGTGTCTGAGTTGAAATGGAAGTCTATTCCAGGCTGTAGGCCCACAGAAGCAGAAGGCTGCCTCACCATATTGCAGGCCAGCAGTGGAGGACCTGAGGGGGGGCGGTTAGTTACGTATCTATAGGCAGGCATTCGTGGAGGTAAAGAAGGTGCAAGACCGTTTTTAGGGATTTATAAACTAGTAAAATAATTAAAAAATCAATCCTAAAAACCACCGGGAGCCAATGTATAGCGAGTATAAAACTGGAGTAATATGATCTCTCATCTTGGGTGGAGGATGACTAAAACTAAATCAAAATTTGCTGTAAAAATGAACACTGCTCTAGTGTGTGTGTGTGTGTGTGTGTGTGTGTGTGTGTGTGCGTGTGCCCTGTATGATTCCCACTCACCTTGCTTAACGAGGTGAATCTCGCCATCTCTGCTTTTCTCCCACAATCCATAGCAGCGGGATCCCTCGCCGCAGCGGATGGTGGCGTTCTCACGCTGCCCCGCCCCTCGAAGCTCATTGGTGGAACCGCCGCCGCGCGACTCCTCCGACTGCGGCTGGTTGTCGACGAACGCACACTTCCTCTGCTCCGCACACACGGCTAGACACACACACACACCTTTTAAAATCACCCTTAACTACAAAAGACAGACAGACAGACAAAGACTGTTCAAATTAGCTTGTGCAGTACATGTTTCACCCCACTCACTGTGTGTGTGTGTGTGGTCTACATTCCTGTGCGTGCAGTAGCTACTTATCGTGTCTGTCTGTCGGTCTGTCTGTCTGTCTGTTAAATGGTGCATTTAGCGCCTTTATCTAAGGCGCTTTACATAGATTGTGCATTACAAATACATTCACCCATTCACACACGCATTCACACACCGATGCCGGAGGAAACCATGCAAGGCACCAACCTGCACATCGGGAGCAATTAGGGGTTCAGTGTCTTGCTCAAGGACACTTCGACACTAACTCTGGGGGAGCCCGGGTTCGAACTGGCAACCTTGCGGTTACCATCCGGCCACTCTACCCCTGATCTACCGCCTCCCCGGGATGCAGGCAGACAGACACAGACACAGAGACAGACACAGAGACAGACACAGACACAGACACAGACACAGACACAGACACAGACACAGAAACAGAAACAGAGACAGAGACAGACACAGACACAGACACAGACACAGACACAGACACAGAGACAGAGACAGAGACAGAGACAGAGACAGACAGACAGACAGACAGACAACTCACCAGTGACAGTGGACAGCAGCAGTAGCACAGTCACAGTCCCCCATGGTGACATGTCTGTCTATCTGCCCACAGATGTTGATCTACAGATCCTTTCCCCGGCCTGTGACGGTGTAGCGGTGGATCTACAGATCTGCGTCCTGCATGGCCTCTAGTGCAGACTGTCCACCCGGTGATGCCGACGTCCCATAATAGTCTGTCAGCTCTGGTATGACGGATGACATTTCTGACAGCAGTTGATTGACAGCTTCCCCCCCCTCCCCCCGCGGCCGGTCCAAAGGTCCAATGTCCTGGTCCGTCTGGGTCTTCTGGTCGTGAACAAAAACAGTAAAAAATAAAGAAATATATGAAATATTAATTATTCATATTGATTGTATTGGTTTGTCATTTTCTCCGATGACAGATACACGCTGATTTTGAAATTAGACAGCAAATTCAAGAAATGATGACACAAGTAAATTAATCGAGCATTATATAAATAATATCCTATAAGATCCTGAAGGCCTACTACGCCGGTGTACATCCCAACTTCTGGCTCCAAAACTATGGAATGCACTTCCCATCACAGTCAGAACTGCAGCCTCACTCCCAATCTTCCGCCGTAGTCTGAAAACCCACCTCTTCAGACTCCACCATGGCCCGTAGCCACTTGCCCTAGCCTAGCCCCTTAGAAAGCAATTTATGTAGACTTAGATAGTATTTTAGACAGACTTATAGCTTGTTACGTAGACAGCATTAGAATTGCATTTCATGTAGTCATAGCACTTTATAGTACACGTGTATAATATATAATATAGTAGTATGTATAGTTTACATACTCCACTGTTACGTTCTTAGTTTATACATGATTCATGATAACTACTTTTTATATAAGGTGATGTATGCCATGTTTTTAGTATTGCTTAATGTAAGTAGCTCTGGATTAAGAGCGTCTGCTAAATGCCTAAATTGTAAATCGTAACTTGCTCCGGGAAATAGAGACACCCTTCCTCTTTGTCACCGTCCTGAAATATGCGCTCAGGAAGGCCATCAGTGGACAAAACAATGATTATGAGGATTGTTGAGCCTCCTGTCGTTCTCAACTGTACTTCCAACTTTAAACTCTTAACCCTTTTTTTGGTTAATACAATACTTTTTGTTTTTGTGTGAAAAGGTTAAATCTCTATATTGTGACAGTAATCATTGCTACTCTATTCATAGTGTGTGTTCAGTAACAGTGTTAAATAGCTCTATAGTGTGACAGTAATCATTGCTATAGTGTGTGTTCAGTAACAGTGTTAAATAGCTCTCTATTGTGGCAGTAATCATTGCTATAGTGTGTGTTCAGTTACTCAGTAACAGTGTTAAATAGCTCTCTATTGTGGCAGTAATCATTGCTATAGTGTTTGTTCAGTAACAGTGTTAAATAGCTCTATATTGTGACAGTAATCATTGCTATAGTGTGTGTTCAGTAACAGTGTTAAATAGCTCTATATTGTGACAGTAATCATTGCTATAGTGTGTTCAGTAACAGTGTTAAATAGCTCTATATTGTGGCAGTAATCATTGCTATAGTGTGTGTTCAGTAACAGTGTTAAATAGCTCTCTATTGTGGCAGTAATCATTGCTATAGTGTTTGTTCAGTAACAGTGTTAAATAGCTCTATATTGTGACAGTAATCATTGCTATAGTGTGTGTTCAGTAACAGTGTTAAATAGCTCTATATTGTGACAGTAATCATTGCTATAGTGTGTTCAGTAACAGTGTTAAATAGCTCTATATTGTGGCAGTAATCATTGCTATAGTGTGTGTTCAGTAACAGTGTTAAACAGCTCTCTATTGTGGCAGTAATCATTGCTATAGTGTTTGTTCAGTAACAGTGTTAAATAGCTCTATATTGTGACAGTAATCATTGCTATAGTGTGTGTTCAGTAACAGTGTTAAATAGCTCTCTATTGTGGCAGTAATCATTGCTATAGTGTGTGTTCAGTAACAGTGTTAAATAGCTCTCTATTGTGGCAGTAATCATTGCTATAGTGTTTGTTCAGTAACAGTGTTAAATAGCTCTATATTGTGACAGTAATCATTGCTTTAGTGTGTGTTCAGTAACAGTGTTAAATAGCTCTATATTGTGACAGTAATCATTGCTATAGTGTGTTCAGTAACAGTGTTAAATAGCTCTATATTGTGGCAGTAATCATTGCTATAGTGTGTGTTCAGTAACAGTGTTAAACAGCTCTCTATTGTGGCAGTAATCATTGCTATAGTGTTTGTTCAGTAACAGTGTTAAATAGCTCTATATTGTGACAGTAATCATTGCTATAGTGTGTGTTCAGTAACAGTGTTAAATAGCTCTATATTGTGACAGTAATCATTGCTATAGTGTGTTCAGTAACAGTGTTAAATAGCTCTATATTGTGGCAGTAATCATTGCTATAGTGTGTGTTCAGTAACAGTGTTAATAGCTCTATATTGTGGCAGTAATCATTGCTATAGTGTGTGTTCAGTAACAGTGTTAAATATCTCTATATTGTGACAGTAATCATTGCTATAGTGTGTTCAGTAACAGTGTTAAATAGCTCTATATTGTGGCAGTAATCATTGCTATAGTGTGTTCAGTACCAGTGTTAAATAGCTCTATATTGTGACAGTAGTTATTGCTATAGTCTGTGTTCAGTAACAGTGTTAAATATCTCTATATTGTGACAGTAATCCTTGCTACTCTATTCATAGTGTGTTTTCAGTAACAGTGTTAAATAGCTCTATATTGTGACAGTAATCATTGCTATAGTGTTTGTTAAGTAACAGTGTTAAATAGCTCTATATTGTGGCAGTAATCAATAGGTATGTGTTATGTATGTACAGTATGTATGTATGTATGTATGTATATTTGTATATACTGTATATATTCTTTTCTAATTAGTTGTATTGTGTGCTGCTCGCTCTTTCCTTTTTTTTGTTTATCTTGTCCGTTTTATTGTATTGTGCTTTTAATTTATACCTTTCTAGTTTGTCTCACTTTATCTATATACATTTACGATTCATCTTTATGTGAAAACGTAAAAATTCAATACAAAAAAGAATATTTAAAAAAGAAAGTGTATCAATAAATTAGGTCATCTTTAAGGTCCATGAACGATTGACATACTATTAATCACAATAATCTATCCATGTGTAAATCGGAGAGCGGAACCAAATGGACTCTTACGGGACAGGTCCATTTGGTTCCACTTGCACACTCTCAAGAGTTTAAATAAACATTTAAATAAACCCTGGTGATTCACTGATTTTACACCCATATATCCTATGTCCTCAAAACACACACATGCACATGCACACGCACGCACACACACAAACACACACACACACACACACACACACACACACACACACACACACACACACACACACACACATATAGGCTACTGTAGACGTTACAGTTACATCATCAGACATCAGAATATAGGAATAATAGGTGAAAGAAAACAGAAAACCCCAACTTAATTATCAATATAAAGAAGAAATACATCAAATATGTAATAAGTAATCCGATTAACATCCTCTCCTCGTATAGATGTGGAACACACACACACACACACACACACACACACACACACACACAGATGTGATAGAAGCAGGAGGAGACAGACTGTCTGGCTCTGCCTTTAAAAAAAACGCACACACTTAAAAGGCCTCTTGTTGTCTTCACTCACTATTCTAACATCATGTTTTAAATATTAAACATGTCGTCCATATTATATCTCACCTTTATCCCTGTCCTTTGATCCTTTCAGCGTCAGAAGGTCCCGTAGAGATGAACGTTGTGTGTTTAATGTTGTGAGGGTTTCAGAGCGGGCGGAACCCTGTCTGTCTGGCTGCTGGTGCGTCAACTTACAGAACACTGTGACACCACCGGCACCGGAAACCTTCACAATAAAAGCAATAGCTACAAAAGGCTACACTATGGCTACAGCAGAGAATTCTAGTAAGTTGGGTGGCGACACTAGCGTTGACTCCCATTGTAACAATAGAATGCGGAAGTGCTCATTCTATCTAAATGGGATAGTTCCAATGTTTGGAACTATAGCCCATAGGCACCCCGCTTTGTCTCAATGGGATAGTTCCAATGTTTGGAACTATAGCCCATAGGCACCCCGCTTTGTCTCAATGGGATAGTTCCAATGTTTGGAACTATAGCCCATACCCCCATAGGCACCCCACTTTGTCTCAATGGGATAGTTCCAATGTTTGGAACTATAGCCCATAGCTGATAGGCTGACTGAAAATAATAAAAATATGGACCTTTATTCTGAAGGCAAAGTGGCAGTTTCTCTTTTCTCCTCCGCCTACTAAAACCGTTGTGCTTGTGTTGGTTATAATACATACTCTATGGTTATATACCGCCACCTAGTGGAAGAGCAAACCCATTTCACCTGCCTGACATTCATCTTTTGACTTGTGAATTACAGCAAGTTGGTTTTACTATAATATTCCACAAGTCTACATGTATTATACTTTGATTTAATTTGAACATCTTTGATTTGAATCGTTGTAATAATAGCCTGATGTTGATCAAATGTGAGTTTATGGGTTTAACCCATTTAGACCTGAAGATGTCTTCTAAATCCTGACAGCTTTTCAAACTCGTTCTCACAAAATGTTCATGTCAAGGACTCCCAAAAATATATGTAATTGGCTGCTGACCCATATGTAGTTCCAGGGACCCCCCAGAAGCAAAGATTTGAGTTAAAAACGTTCGCTCTGAAAGAATATATTCAAAGATTTGCGCCACATTTCACAATTTTTCTAAAATAGCAGATCTACAAGCTCCTTTCTAGTTTGTTTCTAGCAGACCTACAAACTCATAGCGTGGCACTCAAGCGTGGCACCGTTTCTGCAATTTTTCAATAGCTAAATATAACTTAAAACACCAAAATGGGTTCCTGTCCAGAATGGTTTAAATATTTAAAACCAACTGGATTTAAATAATAATAGCCTACTAATTATCAGATATTGTTGCTGTCGGACAGACACCTCTCAATATATATGTTTTTAATAAATTAAACACCTAACCGGATCATACTACAGCAGTGGTGGTATGTCAAGGACTCCCAAATTGACACTTAGTCCACAGACCCCCATTTGAAAAGATATGCCAGGGACCCCCATAAGAGAAGATTTTCACGGCTCTAGCAGTGATCCTGAAATTACAAGGACCCCCAGTTTGACATGCATTAGGCTACGGGAACATCTGTAATCATTGCTATCTCTGGGACCCCGAATGTATATAGGCTATTGTAAAATCAATGTTAATTTAACTGTTTAATTGTATTTTGTTCCATTTGTACACTCTCAGAGTTACAGACCCATAAGGGTCCATTTGGTTCCAAACTATCATGTGGCTGGGGGACCCCCTGGAACTGCCTCAAGGACCCCTAGGGGTCCCCGGACCCCACTTTGAGAACCACTGTACTACAGTACAGCGTCACACAACAGTATCAAAAATAGAAGATCTACAAGGTGAAAACGCGGGGGAAACCATGAGTTTTGACCAGTGTTGATTTTGACAGCACATTTTAGATATCTTTTTCCTTCTCATAAACACATGACAAACTGGTGCTGCTTCCACTATAGCTGATAAAAAGCCTGCACAGTACTGACACAAACGAGACAGGCTCGTTTTCCATACAAAACCAGAGCATTTATTTACATGGTGGGCGGAAAGAAATAATAATTGAAACGCCTCGAAACGCCTCTCTGATGTGTTTTTATCAACAGCTGAGTAGCCTCGGAAAACCAGACGTTTTTATTTCCAGGGAGAAGCAAAAAAAAGTCTGGGACCGAGTCCACTTCAATTCGGCATAGAGTAGCGCAAACGTCGATCCCTCTCTGCTGATTTCTGATCGTCTGCACCTTTGTTAAATTGACGCACACACGCACACATGTGCACACACGCACACATGTGCACACACACTCCTCTCTCTCTCTGCCGCTCTAATTAATTAGTCGCATGTCGTGCAGCTGCGTCTAGATTCTCCCGGCGGATCCTGCCTCTCGGGCGTCTCCCTGCCTCTCGACGCACGTCCGACTGGGAGGAGACCCCGGGGCAGACCAAAAGCGCAGTTGGAGGAAACACATCGACTCACTGGCCTTTGGAACGTCTCGGAATCCCCCCCAGGAGGAAGTCACTAATGTTGCTCTGGAGAGGGAAGTCTGGAGCTCTCTGGTGGAGCTGTTGCCCCCCCGCGACCCGACTACGGTTAAGAGGTTGAAGATGGATGGATGGATCCTGCCTATGCCATAGAAAGCATAGGTGGTTCCAAAGTCAGTCTTTTATCCTCAGCTGCAACGGGGGAAGCTTGATGGATGCTGCCTTCACCTCTGCTGTGATGTCCACACCGAGAGGAGCTCTGCAACACAAACCTTTTCATGTCAAGGACCCCCAAATTGATACTAATTATCCTGCATACCCCATTTGAAAAGATATGCCAGGGACCCCCCTCCCCCCCCCCATAAGAGAAGATTTGTACGGCTCTAGCAGTGTTTCTCAACCATTTTAATTCCAAGGACCCCCAGTTTGACATGCATTAGTCTACGGACCCCCATTTAAATGGCATTTCTTATCTCTGGGACACAAATTTATATTGTAAAATCACTGTAAATTTAACTCTGAGAGTGTACAAATGGAACCAAATGGACCGTCTCAAGAGTTACAGACCCATAATATGGGTCCATTTGGTTCCAAACTATCATTTTGCTGGGGACCCCCCTGGAACTCCCTCAAGGACCCCTAGGGGTCCCCGGACCCCACTTTGGGAACTACTGGAATAACATGTGACGTTCTGCAACCACAACCACAATAACATTATAGTTAGTTTCATACTCGTATGTCATTCGTCTGAAATGTTTTGGTTTAAGTCTAGTCTTAAATCGACTAAATCTACTGTTGATTTTGGCGGGCGTAATGCCCGATTGTTTACGCTTGGTTGCATGCTGAAAGTAGCAGACCTACAAGGCAGCAGAGCGATGCGCCGTGAGGTTTATAGATCTGCTATTTTCAGAGCACCTGAGCCCAACCAAACATAAAATTACATTTTCATTCTAGTTTGTATTTGTTGACTAAAAGTGTCAGTATATTTAGTCATGGTTTTACTCATCATAGCTTAGTTTTTATCTAGTTTTTATTTAATTTTGTGTCAGTGGAAAAAGGTAGTTGACGAGCCGTTTTCGTCATAGTTTTGTCGACGAAATCAACAAGATAAAATCACCCATATTTATTATAAATAAAGTACACAATTATACAAATACATATAAGGAACATATCGTCTCACCTGCATTGTTTTTCATGAAATAGCGTCCTACTTGATCACAAAACAACGTCACACAGCATCAACAGTAGCAGATCTACAAGCCCGTTTTGAGCTTGTAGATCTGCTATTTTTGATGCTTTTGAATTTTAATCCTGAAAGGTCACCATTTTGTAACAGAGACCAACATCAAATATCCAACGATCGCACACACCCATATAATAGAGAAAAAATAAACAGGCAGACTGTTCCTTTAAGGGGGAAGATGTTTACATACTTGGGTTCGTATCTCACATCCACATCAGGAGACAGGAGGCCCCTCCCTTCCCTGAGACGCTCCACACCGTTCCTAAAAGAACATGCACAGTTTGCAGACGCACACATACACACGCACAACAGCAGGTCACATGACTATAGAACCAGCGATTCCCCGGCACCCTTCACATTTGAAGGACCCCCAGGCAGTTTGACATGCATTAGGACTAGGGTTGGGATTCGGAACCGGGTCCATTTCAGACCCGGTTCCGACATTGCGGATCCGGAGCCGGTTCCATCGTTTTTTTATTAACGGTTCCCCAAACGGATCTCATCAGTTGTCATTTAGCTCCGCTGTGTCTGTGCATGCATGCAAGCAGAGCCTGTGGTGACGTCACCCCACCTACATGTGTGAGTGGGGTCGGGGGGGAGGATACTCCCACTGTTCTGTGCATTCAGCGACCGCCGCGGAGCGAGTGGGACAGTATGTCGAAGAGATCTCCAAAGTGTGGTTAACAGAGAGGGAAACGACTGAGGCTGAGGCTGAGCATGCAGAGTGCAATAAATGCGATAGTTGCCAGCAAAGGTTTTTGCAACTTGTACCACGTCCACATTGAGGAAACATCTCAAAATCAATATGCCTACACATCGCGTTTGTGAGCCATGCGGAAAGCCGTGCCCGCTCTCCCCGCAGCTCCACCACAGCCGGCGGGGGACGATCTGATGCAAGGCTGGTTTACTTTCCCCATGCTAGTAACGTAATGGAAAATAAAAACTACTAACGTCTACAGAGCTTTTCATTAGGCGTATTGTACAACTGTATTTTATGAATCACGTTAACTATAGAGCCAAATCAATTTGTCTGCACTTACTTTTACAACTTATATGCGACTCGATCAATTGCTTTTGATTTGGCTCTAAATTAATCGCGTGGCTGTTGAGAGCCCAGCGTTTAGGAGGTGCATATACGTCCATAGATTGATTACTTTATAAACAATTTGCAGAAAAAAGCACAGGAACGTAGCATACAGTTCAATACAAGGTCTGCTTGAGGATTTTATAATCCAATAAAGCACTATGGCTTGTTTCCATTAGGGTAAGGGGTCCTTCATATTAAATTAATTTGAACATTAAAGACAACATTTTTCACTACAACAATATCATTAATGTGTACTGTATATTTAATATACAGTACAAATTGCAATATACAGTACAAATTGCAACAATGATATTGTTGTGGTGGCTAGCTGCTGCTGGTGGTGAAGTTTAAATAACAGTGCCACCTCATAATTGTAAAGTGCATTTTCAATAATTTGAATGAATGAATTTGTGTTTATTATGTACTTGGTTAGGTTAGTTATAATATAAGCATAATCTATGTCAGAAAAAAGGGGAAATAAATAATATTAGGATCCGTTAAGGGAACCGTTAGGAACCGGAACCGTTAAGAGGGATCCGGGAAGGATCCGGAACCGTTAAAATCCTAACGAATCCCAACCCTAATTAGGACCAGTGGATTAGGACCATACTGGTTAGGATACCAGTAGATTTTAAGGCCAGAATACCAGTAGATTTTAAGGCCAGAATAGCGGTAGATTTTATGATCCTTTAAACCTTTTTTAAAGCAGCTCTACACAGACTGGGACCACCTTATATTACTGATCTTTGAGAGACCTCTCAGTCCTCTGACTCCCCTAAACATTCCTGGGACCAAACTGAAGACAAAGGCTGACCAGTAGTTGCTCCTACATTGTGGAACCTTTATTAATAATAATAATAATCTTTATAGCGTTTTTCTATGCACTACGTGCCTACAACGGTCCATTCATTCATACATTGGGAGGTGAAGGCGAACAGTCGACAACAGCGTCCTCACTTCCGACATTCACACACCGATGGTGGCGAGCTCACAGCGACCGACACATTGGAGGCAGTGTGGGGTTCAGTGTCTTGCCCAAGGACACTTTGACAGGAGGAGCCGGGAACTACTCTGCCGGGACTGGGAGGTAGACCAATCTGTCGCGTGGAAGGACTAGGCTCTGTGGGTTGACTCCTGTCCGGGCCCCTCCTACGTCTCACCAGGTCCACTCCTGCTCTCACCAGGCCCAGGACCTGTGCGTTTGCACCAGACTCCCAGCACCAGACACTTCAATCAGGAGTGGTGGATTCTTGAGCCGCAACGGTTCTGCAGGCTCCACCTGGCCAACGGTGGTACTGCAGGTGGTGCTGCAGGCTATACCTTTCAAGTTTCATTCCAAAGACTTAAGACTAAAAATAAAACGGAAGTTTGCTGCGAAAAAAAACAACACTGCTCTGCTATAGAATACACACCATGCGATCATCACGCCGTTGTCAGTGCAGAACTTGGCGGGAGGACAGATCAGCTGAAGTCCAGTAGCCTCAGTGACCACAGCCAGAGCTCTGCGGATGTACTGGTTACTGGCCACGCCCCCAGAGACCACCTGGAGTACACAGGTGTTAAAAAAAAAAAAAAAAAGACGGAAAATTATTTTCAGATCATGACCTGATGAGTGAAACGTTGTTAGAAGGGAAACCCCCAACACGCCATGTTTCCCCCCCCCCCAACGTCGGTTTTTCCATACATTAATGATCCTGGCGCGGATATTGGTGGATATTGGTAAAATCGTGTTTCCCTTAAAGGGACACTTCACCCTTTTTGCAAAAAAATATATGTTAATGACGTTTAGAAGCTTTAGAACACACTCCTGGGGGTCTTTATGTGTGTAATATGTGGTTTTAGATATTTTAGATTGTAGCAGTGAGCCTGTTGTCTCTGATGTCATGGACACTGGGCTCACTTCCTTCCTGGACTACATGTTGTCTCAGTAAGACAGCTCTCCCCCCTATCCACAAGGAGGAGCAGTGCACCAAATAATTATGGGACTTGTAGTCCAGGAAGGTAGTGAGACCAGTGTCCATGACATCAGAGACAACAGGCTCACTGCTACAATCTAAAATATCTAAAACCACATATTACACACATAAATACCCCCAGAAAAGTGATCTAAAGCTTCTAAACGTCATTAACATATATCTTTTTGCAAAAAGGGTGTCCCTTTAAGTTCTGACCACCTTATGATTGCACTTTGCACACACGGTTGGTCATTGATTGGCGCGCATCCTCGCTTATTATTGAAACACCCGGTAGCACTGTAGTGTTGCAGAGCACCTGACGTCCGAGGCTGGAAATCCGTGCCCATGGGACGGAGAACTTTAAGCCCCGAGTACAACAACAGCACAACTGTACGATTCAGTAGTATAGGCCTGTCACTATTATTACATCATCGCCTAATCGCAATTATTTGAGATGATCGCAATTGTATATATTTTTTTTTTAGATGCTGCTGTGACAGAAGAGGATGGAATATAACTGACCAGTGAGGGCTGAGATGGCGTCTATGCTGACCAATGAGGGCTGAGATGGAGGCAGCAGGCCTCTATACTGACCAATGAGGGCTGAGATGGCACCAGTAGGCCTCTATACTGACCAATGAGGGCTGAGATGGCGCCAGCAGGCCTTTATACTGACCAATGAGGGCTGATATGGCCTTTATACTGACCAATGAGGGCTGAGATGGCCTCTATACTGACCAATGAGGGCTGAGATGGCGCCAGCAGGCCTCTGCTCTGACAGAACAGGATGGCGCGGTGCGTTCGCTTGGCCAGGTGAGACGCCACCGTGTGCTGAGCGGCCGCCGCGATGTCACACACGCACGACAACAACGTGCCTTCGGCCACACCTGTGTGGGAGGGAACACAACACGCACGCACACGCACACGCGCACACACACACACACACACACACACACACACACATACACACATATAATTTCCGGGGTCCTTGACAGGAAATATTTTGATAACCACTGACATAGAAACATGGGATTCTCAGAAAACTGTCAGGATTTAGAAGACATTTGTAGAATCGTCATCAGGTCTAAATGGGTTAATACAACCAGATAGGACTTTTCTGTTTGGATGAATGGGCTGTCAATGGGAAGTTGCACCTAGTTAGCACCTTACTGGCAACATGGCCGCGGTGTGCATGAGGTCAAATTACAATTTACAATTACAATTTAGTGCATTCTACAGTTTTGGAGCCAGAAGGGAGAAGAGTTTGGGACGTGTGGAGCGTTGTCCCGGCGTTTTTAGTGAGGGTACTTCCAGCTTCCCTGCGTTGGCTGATCTGAGTGCGCGGGAGGGTTTGTAGGGTTCAATCATACTTGCAAGATATGGGGGAGCCATACCTTTGGTTGCTTTGAATGCCAGCATCAGAGTTTTGACCGGGAGCCAGTGGAGGGAGCGGAGCAGGGGGGAGACATGTGAGAATTTTGGCTGGTTGAAGACCAAGCGAGCTGCGGCATTTTGGATCAAACTGAGGAGAATTACCTTCCTCCTGTTCCCTCTTCACTATCTCCATGGTGACCTGGTTGCGAAACCCTGCGAAGGAGAAGTTGCAGTCGCGCAGCGTTCCCATGGGCGTCCTGAAGGTCATCGCCCTGCGGTCGCCTCCGCGCTCCCCCAGCGCCCTGCGGTCGCCGCGCTTCGCCAGCAGCTCGATGGCCTGGCCGCCGCTCAGCGCACTGCATTCTGGGTGTTTGGTCAGAGACAAACGCCTGGCTATCTGGAAAACGTACCAAAGTACACAAAAAAATAATAAACACACGATTTTTTAAATAAGACTAAAACCAGTTGTGGACTCAGATGTTTTACTTTAACCCATCTATGAGGTCGATTAAGAAGAAATTACAAAAAAATTATGTTGCCATATAAAGGTACAGTATATAGCAACAAGAAAACCCCAAAAGGGGTCATTCCTGTCATGAATGTTAAGTGGCGCATTTATAGAGCGCCTTTATCCAAGGAACTTTACATGGATTACATTCACCCATGCACACACACACACATTCACACACCTTTACATAGATCGGCTATATATTTTGTTATTCGAATCCTGTAACAGTTTCATATCGTTGCCGTCAGACAGAAATGTCTATATTTTTACTTTTTGTGTGTGTGTGGTTTTTTTTTGTAAATATTAACGCCTTACTAACTTGATCATACTAACTACGGCGTCACACAAAAGCATCAAAAGTAGCAGATCTACAAGCTCGAAACGCGGCGTGAAGTGACGGCGCTTTGAGCTTGTAGATCTGCATTTGAATCCTCCTGAACCAATTTGGACATTCTGGGTTTTTTTTTCGTCTTCGTTACCTTATCGAGCGCTTCGCCCGGAGCCTCGTCCAGCGATTGGCCCAGGAGCAGGAAGTCGTCGACCCCCCTGGCGACAGCCAATAGGGAGTGGCCTCCCGAGACCAGCAGGACCAGGAAGGGGAAGTGGAGGTCGGGAAGGAGCATCCGCACAGTGAGCGCGTGCGCCTCCATGTGGTGGATGGGGATGAACGGCAGGCCTGGACACATGACATCACCATTACATCATCATTACATCATCATTACATCAACATTACATCATCATTACATCATCACATGTGGTGGATGGGTCATGATCAGAGCTTCCGTTGCTCCAGACTGTATGACGGAAGCATTTATATTTTACTCATGATCAGAGCTTCCGTTGCTCCAGACTGTATGACGGAAGCATTTATATTTTACTCATGATGGGAGCTTCCATTGCTCCAGACTGTGTGACAGGAATCATTTATATTTTACTCATGAGCAGAGCTTCCGTTGCTAGAGACTGTATGACGGAAGCATTTATATTTTACTCATGATCAGACCTACCATTGCTACAGACTGTATGACGGAAGCATTTATATTTTACTTATGATCAGAGCTTCCATTGCTCCAGACAGTATGACGGAAGCAGTTGAAAATTTGCGAGAGACAACAGTCTGGCAACACGAGACGAGACTAGTGCCAAGGAACATAATGAAAGGAACGGACGCAAGTCACATGACTGGACGCCGGGAAGGGGCCATATAACGGCGCACTGCTGCCCTCTCCATTGAATTGCAGCGGCGAACGAGGCGTCTAGATTTCTACTTCTCTAGTTAGTGAAGCTAGCTAGTGAAGGCTTTTACAGGTTCAGTACCGTGTCTCCTGACCAGCTTCAGGCTGAACTCCAGGCCCACGCCCAGGCTCAGGCTCATGCCCGGTTTGACCGTGGTGGCCACGGCCGACAGCTGGTCCGGGGTCACCCCGCTCTGGTCCAGAGCCTCCTGGACCACACGATGGATGTGGTCCCTGTGGAGCTGCTGAGCCACCGGGGGGACGATGCCCCCCGTCCTGAAACACATGTTATGATAGTTACAGGCCTGGAATTTCATCCTTTTAGGGGCAAGGCCACTTGGCCTTTAGTGTGGTCAACCTTGTTGACCACACTAAAGGCCGAGTGCCAGGGCATGAAGGCCATCAATTAAAACAATGATTTTAAGTCATAATTATTTTAGCTTAAAGGTTAAAGGATGATTACATTTTTTTTCCCAAGGCGAACATTGGTTCAGAAAAGTGCTTCTTAAATAAATAATCGCAGCTTTAAATAACAAAATATGAGTAGCTACTGTTGTAAAATATTGTACACACAGACAGACCTCAGATGAACTTCGTTCTGACAATGGAGAGCTTCTCCCAGGATGGTCCCTGTGTGGTCCAGCACAGCGGCCCCGGTGTCATCACAGCTGGTCTCAATGCCCAGGACCAGGAGCCTGGAGGAGGGTGCAGAACCGTACAGTCTCCTCCTGATGCCCAGGACCAGGACTCTGCTACTGGTGGTGGTGGAGGTTCTGGATGCTGCTGCACAGTGCAGTCTCCTGCCCAGGAGAACCAGTGTGCTGCTGGGCATGGAGGCTGCTGCACAGGGCAGTCTCCTGCCCAGGAGAACCAGTGTGCTGCTGGGCATGGAGGCAGGCAGCAGAACAGCCTGTGCACTGGAACCAGTCTCTGCACTATACTACACTCAACAACATATTCATAAATAAAACATATTAACGTCAATGATACTAAAATATAACTTTAATAACTACAATAACACAAACCTTCCTCAAACTTTACTACTGCACACAGACAGACAGCAGAGGACTAGTCGGGGTGAGGGCGTGTTGCTTGTAAACAATTCCGTGCAGCAACAAACTGAACAGAGTGACCTCTGCAGGTTTTAATTATGCATCGAAAAGCTCTTGGGAGAAAAACAATTAAGGGACGTTTTCATCACGGCAATAAATGACCAACGCCTGACGTAAATTAATAATAGTGGTGGTTATTGTTGCCACGGTGTTATTACTCTTTAAGACACTTAGACACGGTGTCACGGTGACGGACAAAGTCGACGACGCTTTGTTTCAAGGGGGACATTTCTCATCAGTGGTACGAGGCAGTGTTGCCATGTTAACTTATTATAAGCGAACGTGGCTTGTTTTTTCTGTAAAGTTGCTTGTAAATATTGGTAGTTTTTTTTTTTTAGTTTCTAAAGTGTAGTTGCTTATTTTGGGCTTGTTTGCTAATATAAATTGGGGTTCCCAGAGATAGAAATGCCATTAAATGGGGGTCCGTATAGACTAATGCATGTCAAACTGCGGGGCCTTGAAATTAAAATGGTTGAGAATCACTGCTAGAGCAGTGAAAATATTCTCTTATGCGGGGTACGTCCTTGGCATATCATTTCTAATGGGGGTCCGCGGGGTAAAGAGTGTCAAATTAACTTGGGGGTCCTTGACATGAAAAAGTTTGAGAACCACTGCACTGCTCTATTGTATACGGTAGTAGTCGCTTCCTTTGGGCTTGTTTTCACAAGAACCTGGCAACCCTGGGTACGCATGGAGACCGTCCGGATGTGAAGCAGCTCAGCTGAGGTAAAAACATTACAATAAAAGCATGAATTCGACCTGAACAGACGCGCTGTGGGTTTATACCTGGACACATATCGGTGAAGACACTCCTAAAGTGACCGGCGGTGCAGACACGGTGCTCCAGAACGCTGTGGTTGGAACTATAGAAAGAAAAACAAGAAATAATACGACAAAACTGAATGGTGTGGACACACAAGTGTAATACTCGCGCTGACCGGAGAGGGGCGCTAATCCGCTGCCCACAGTAGTAAACTGTGGATAATTCAATTCAAATGAGCTTTATCGGCATTTGGCACGAGAGAAAACATTATGTTTACAAATTGCCAAAGCAAAAAGTGGAATAAAAACAATCAAGATCAAACATTGTATGTACAAATTATACATATTCAATATAAATAGGAATACAATAACAAAAAGAGTAAATAACTATCTTGTGGAAAAGATAGAAAGAAGAAAGAAAGATTGTGCATTTTCTGTCAGAGCTAGTTATACCTCCATTCCATATAAGAGAGGTTAGCCTGGACTGGTAGGCCACTAGGCCTATAGACCTTAGAAAGTTGACAGCAGGATTTCATTTTTTTTGCATTCACTTAGTGTGACAAACCTTTGCAACAAAATCAGCAATTTATTAAAAAGCAATGGCCTTTCTGTGTGGAGTTTGCATGTTCTCCCCGTGTCCCCTAGGGTAGGTACCCTCACAAAAAACATGCAGTAATCCTGGTCTCTAAACTGCCTCCCCCTGGCCAGCCGGGGTGCCTGATGGAGGGGAAAGGAACTGGTTGGAATAACGTGTTCCTCCCACGCGCTACGTCCAACCAGGGAAACTCCCCCCTGTCAGGTGTAAATGAGCAACTTGGACACTCAGGCATGAAGGAAGCATGAGTTCAAGTCCGTTGCTCTCCCCAGGTTGGCGGAGGGTGTGTAGAGCACAGGATCACATTAGATAATTGACACAGGGGTGAAAAATGGGTTACAAAATCGTGGGATAAATTCTTTATAAAACAATTAAAAAAAAGCAATGGCATTAAAGTGAGTTGCTCTGTCTCTATGTACAGCTCATGGTCCATAGCTCTCGTATGTAGCGGAAAGTCCCTTTCTGGCGCTTTTGGGCCAAAAAGGTTTTTTTTTCCCCACCGGAAATAAAATACTTTTAGTTACTCCCATTGAGTATTAAAAGGATAGAGACTGAACCGGAGCGATAGCCCCGCCCCCCACTATTCATTTCAGTGGAAGTTGCTCAGTGGCGTTTTGAAGCACCCGGAAGAACAGTCTACTAAATTTGGTGTGGCCTTGGTTACTCCACTGCACCCTATACCAATATTGCCAAAAGAAAACCTCATAGACAAGATTTTTCCTTCCGGCCGAAAAAAAAAGAACTCACTGTGAAGTGAACCGCCTTTCCTTTTAGGTGGTTATATAATTTCAATGTTCCCTTTTTGGCTGTGATAATAATAATTAGTGGGTATCGATCGTCCTAACTCCGCTCTGCATGCGCTGTTTGGCGTTTTTCCGTTTGATGTGGATAATGCTCAATGGATTTGCAGAATTCAGCATGCAGAGTCTCAATTTGTTTGTTTATCCCATTTCTATCCCAGGTTCTTGATTGGCAAGCGGGCCCCAGACCTGGCAACCAAACAATCCTGTCTGGATTCATTCATCTTCATTCACAGAGAGGAGGTAACGTAGTATAATTTTTTTTTTTTAAACATATGTTTATTCATTTTCTTTACAGTACAAAGAAGTATATTCAAAACAATTGACATTATATTTTTTACCCCCCACATCCCCATGGCAGCACAAATACAACGTAGTATAATTAATAGTGATGTATTTTTAAACGTTTTCACGTCGAAGATCCCCCTGAATTCATGTGCATATTTGGGATAGATTGGTTATTTTAAAATTAAACAGGGTTTAAAGTGGGTTTAAAGCTGAGCTTGTAGATCGGCTGTTTTCAGCAAGTGTAAAAAAGAAACTGTAGATTTAGGCAACTAAAAATCTTGTGACATTTAGTCGATTGAAACTAGAATGACACTTAAACATTCCGGGTGACTAAAACTAAGTGAAAACTATTCAAGAGACTACGACTAATTGCAACCGGGGAGCGAGGAACGCACACTTTGTTGCCTGGATCAACACAGGTCTCCCCCAGGTCTGCTCAAGAGGGACGCGACAAGGCAGGCGTAAGAAAAAAAAACCTCAACTGAATCCAGGTTTGGTGAATCGCGGGCGTGTGCACGAAACGAGCATGCGCGCAAAACAAATTTGCTCACGTAAATATACGCTTGCGTTGTCGCACACCGCGACTTCTCCGAGCAAAAACGCAGCAAAGATTTGCTGTAAAAAAACAACACTGATGATGTCACATGCCCATATATGGAATAATATATCATTTTATCCACATGATGTCACAGGGTTGTGGACTAATAAATAGACAAACCTTTTTGGGGTAGCTTATACTCTTATAAAAAAGTCGAGTGAGTAATTTCTATACTCCTGTTGCCCTCGCTAGGGCAACCACGCAAACTATTATAAATACAAAGGTTAATATTTTCTCGAATGTCTGTGGGCTTCATTGATTTGATCACAATCTCCCGTCAACCAACCCAGAGCTCTTATTTTTAGAAGAAGGACCATCAGTTTGATGCAGTGACTTTCCTTTTCAAAAGGAGAAGACATTCCGTCCCGTGACTCTCGTCCCACGCGGGAGGAGGACGTCCACCACCGAGACGACGAGATGCAAAAGGAGACGTCGCAGCCCCTCCTCCCCCTGCTCCCCGACAGCCTCCCGGCGGAGTTCCAGCGCTTCGTGGTGAGCGAGGCCCCGCCCACCGTCTACTACGTGCCCGACTTCATCGACGAGGAGGAGGAGGCGTTCCTGCTGGGGCAGGTGTACCGTGCGCCGCGCCCCAAGTGGACCCAGCTGTCGGGCCGCCGGCTGCAGAACTGGGGCGGCCTGCCCGGGGGCAGCGGGAGTGGCGGCGGCGCCTCCAACATCAACAAGGGCATGCTGGCGGAGCCCATGCCCGCCTGGCTGCAGGGCCTCTGCGAGCGCGTGTCGGCGCTCGGCGCCTTCGCCGGCAAGCGCGCCAACCACGTGCTCGTCAACGAGTACCGGGCGGGCGAGGGCATCATGCCGCACGAGGACGGGCCGCTGTACCACCCCACGGTCACCACGGTCAGCCTGGGCTCGCACACGCTGCTGGACTTCTACCGCCCCGTGGGAGGGGAGGAGGGGGACGAGGAGGGGAGCGCCGGCGTCGTCGTCGTCCCGGAGGAGACGGAGCAGAACCGCTACGTCCTGTCGCTGCTGGTGCGCCCGCGCAGCCTCCTGGTGCTGCAGGGCGACATGTACGAGCGGCTGCTCCACGGCATCGGGCCGCGGCGTGTCGACGCGCTCGCCCGGAGCGCCGTGGCCAACCTGGCGGCGGCCGGGGCGGCGCCCGGGGACACGCTGACCCGCGGGACGCGCGTCTCGCTCACCATACGACACGTGCCCAAAGTCCTGAAGGTGCCCAAGTTCATCCTGGGGAGGAAATGATTGATTTGATAATTGATTTGATTGATTTGGCGCTTCGACATGTTTGATGGATCGCGTGGTTGTTTTTCTGAGCCACGGATCACCGCTTGATGACATTTAGCGTCTCAGACGTTGGATAAGATTTTGTCCACAATTCCATGCTGTGTTGATGTCTGTTCTGTGCCATTAGGAGAGATAACATGATGTTGGTACCATTAGGAGAGATAACAGGCAAACGTTGATCAAAAGTAACAATTCTTCTACATTCTATAATAAATGAATGCCACAGACGAAAAACTGTCTAAGTCCACACTATTTATCCATAATGTATAAATCATAGATAAGGGGTCAGGACAACGAGGCCTTTTCGTGGAGGGGTCAGAATGAAATTTGGACTTTTTCGTCTGTTCAATTGTATATACCAGTCTTGTAAATGAAGTAATGCAGATGTTTAACAACAATAATTTAACTCTTGTAGAGTTAGAAAAAGTCTAAAAGGTTTTAATTACCAGATCCTGCAGATATCTGAGCGATATGGCAGAAATCAGATTACTATTTCTTGACGAAAAAAAAAAGAAAAGGTAGTTAACCCATTTACACCTGAGGCTGATTGTTTTCTGAAAAACCTTATGTTTCTATGTCAGTGGTTCTCAAACCACAGTATTTCACCTGCAGAATTATTTGGTCGCTGACCCCCATCTGAAAATATGTAGTTCCAGGGTCCCCCCCAATAGCAACGATTTACATTTTACATTTACATGCTATGGCCACTTGGGGGCGGCAACGCACTGCTGTTAAATGCCACTGCCTGTTCCTTCCTCAGGTCATATTGATGTCATTAAAATCTTAAGTTATGACATTTAGTCGACTACTAGACTAACACTAAAACATTCCAGGTGACTAAAATTGGGGGGGGGGGGGGGGTCCTTGAATTGAAGACGGTTTCAAATCATTGGTTTGCAAACACACCTGGGATATCGTTGTTTTCTTAACGGGAGAACGTTTGATGATCTATCTTCATCTCTTTCCATCTGTACTCTGATCATCTGTCTTATTATGCAGATGTATTTACCTTTCAGACATAATGAGCCAAATGGCATGATCATTTTCTGTGGAAACTATCTATATATACACTACAATTATATTGTGTGAACCCGGCTGATATATGTGGCCAAATTTGACAGAGGGACTGCCATTGGATTCTTTTGAATGTCATGTGAAAGCAGGGAATCATAGCTTCAAATTGACAGTTTGACCCACCAGTTTTGGAGATATGGCTTATACTTTAATGACTTGCAGAGAAACAGCGAGTTGACCTAGCTACATGTTTAAGCATTTATTTCGTATTTACATGTCGATTTCAGCTCATATATATTTATTTCAGACATGCTCTAGTATGTGAAGAGTCTGCCTGTGCTATGAACTCATTTTGGATTAAAAAAAAGGAAGGTTTGTTTCCCTCTCCTGAACAGTTAGTCTTGCCGCCTTGACTGTCTCTGCATCAAAAAGAGTCACATATACTATACTGTAAATTGTATTGTGTGAACCCGGCTGACATATACTGTACAATTATAAATGAAACACATTAGGCCTATACTGTAGCTTGCATTGTGCGAACCCAGCCGATAAGCATGCGACATGCATGCCTGTCACAATCATTACATACTCGCACAATCGCAGTTATTTGAAATAATCGCAATTGTTTCGTCATATAATTGTTTGCATGTTGAAACATTTACAGACATTAAAAAAAATCTGAAATGCCAGATCTACAAGCTTACAAGCAGATCTACAAGCTTACAACACGTCACAAAGTGTTGTAAGCTTTTACATTTATTTTGACCCTTTACCATTCGTTTTTTTTAATGAATCAAATAATGAATGTCATTTCTCTGTATATTTCAAATGATTTGTCCACCGCACCAGTGGCTCTAAGTATGGCAGAGAGCGAGTGTGAGTGAATGGACTTTATTGTTGTTCAATTCTCGTTTTCACAACTTCCTCTAAAATTCACCCCCCGTCCCGACTATCTGAGCCCCTGCGTTGCTGCGTATGACGATGTCTGATTTTTAAGTTCTAAACGTGTCAGATCGTGATGCATTGTAGACTTCATTGGGCTTGTAGATTGAATGGCTATTTGATGTGCAACTGCAACAGTCAACCCTCTTCATAATATATATATATATATATATACATACACAAACAGACAGAACAGATTTATAATTTCTATTACATTATTTTGAAGGGCTAGCTAGCCCTTGAAGTGCTGGCTTTCACTCATCGTGATGTCACGTGGCAGCCAAGTCTATGGAATTTTTATTTTCTTTGTGTGACAGTAAATACACATGCATGTACGTTGTACTGTATCCGGCATGTTAAAGTCTATGGACTTTTAAAGTCTGCTTTAAGCCCTGTTGACATCATGTGGCCGCCACAGTGGGTGTGATTTTATTTTATTTTTTATTTTTTTCCCCCACAGAGCCCCAGAGGCCCGACTAATTAGCATGCATTCTCGGACCGGCCCCCGAAAATGTGGGTTTGGGTTTGTGCAGAAGTTTGAGAACTCTTGGGCATACAGTTACACCCTCAGCAGCTGCTCGGCTCCCACCGACAGGGTTGGGAAATCTTTAGACGTACATCCAGGACAACTTGTCACCAATGTATTTGGCCAGGTCAGTCAATAAGGTTCCAAATGTTTTGAAGTCAAAGGTGGTGGTTTGAGTGGGAGCAGCAGCAGTAGTAGTAGTAGTAGTAGTGTAAGTGGTGGAGTCGGGTTCAGAGGTCTGGTTGGTTGACAGGTCTATGGGAGCGCTGCTGATGGGGGTCACACTCTGGGCCTCTTCGGACTGCTCTTGGGGTGTGGAAGACTCGGATTCAGTCTCCTGCTCCGAGTCCTGTGGTTCCACGATCTCTTGCTCTTCTGAGGCCTGTCGTTCTGTGACATCCTGAACTAGGGTCTGTGGTTCTGGAGTCTCCTGGTCCAGGGTCTGTGGTTCTGGAGTCTCCTGGCCCAGGTTCTGTGGTTCTGGAGTCTCCTGGTCCAGGGTCTGTGGTTCTGGAGTCTCCTGGCCCAGGGTCTGTGGTTCTGGAGTCTCCTGGCCCAGGTTCTGTGGTTCTGGAGTCTCCTGGTCCAGGGTCTGTGGTTCTGGAGTCTCCTGGCCCAGGGTCTGTGGTTCTGGAGTCTCCTGGTCCAGGGTCTGTGGTTCTGGAGTCTCCTGGCCCAGGGTCTGTGGTTCTGGAGTCTCCTGGTCCAGGGTCTGTGGTTCTGGAGTCTCCTGGTCCAGGGTCTGTGGTTCTGGAGTCTCCTGGTCCAGGGTCTGTGGTTCTGGAGTCTCCTGGCCCAGGGTCTGTGGTTCTGGAGTCTCCTGGCCCAGGGTCTGTGGTTCTGGAGTCTCCTGGCCCAGGGTCTGTGGTTCTGGAGTCTCCTGGCCCACAGCTAGTGGTTCTGTGCCATCCTGGGTATGTGGTTCTATAACATCCTGACCCAAATCATGTGGTTCTGCAACCTCCTTGCCCAGGGCCTCTGGTTCTTGAGTTTCCTGGCACACGGCCTGTGGTTCTGGAGTCTCCTGGAGAAGGACGGTCTGTGGTTCTACAACATCCTGACCCAAGTCCCGTGGTTCTGGAGTCTCCTGGTCCAGGGTCTCTGGTTCTGGAGTCTCCTGGACTGTGGCCTCCAGGTCCAGGGACTGTGGTGCTTCCTGGCCCAGGGTCTCTGGTTCTGGATCCTTCTGGCTCATGCTCTTCTGGCACTCACAGAATTTCTTCCTGAAGGACTCGGCCAACTCGGGGGTCTTGAACTTGGCCGCCAGCTGTTCTACTCGGCCCTCGCCCTCTGCGTAGTCTGTGGCGGTCCAGACCAGAGCGCTGGTGGAGGAGTTCATGGGTTTGAGGTCCATGGCCTGGGAGATGGTGTGGTTGACACACACCCTCAGCACCTGCTCACGCCTCATCAGGACGCGGTAGACGTGTTTGACGGGGTGGAAGAGGATCTTGATGTCGCCCACGCCACGCTCCTTCCACTGGCCCAGGTCCCGGTCCCAGCGGTACAACTTGGTCCGCTCCTTGAACAGGATCTCCTCGTCCTCCTCGCCAGACTTGGTCTCCACCTTTTGCAGTGACACAATGGGCTCAAAGTGGATGTCCACATTATTGGATGCTTCCTCGTTGTCGCTGCCCTCTTCCTCTCCAACATTCTGTGGTGCTGGTGGTGATGAAGCTCCGAAGACCATAACCGGAGCGTTCGTCCACGAAAAGGAAGAGTCTTGCTTTCCAAATGCAAACATGCCGCCATTGTTGTTGGCCAGGCCATTGAACGAGAGGCTTCCAAATGTGCCAAAGGTGCGGTCTCGGGTAGGAGCGGTGGGTTCCCTTACATTCACGCCGACGTCTGAATCATTAAGTCGCTCTGCCTGAGGGAGCAATGTTTGGACAGCAGGTGCATGGTCTTTGGCCTTAGAGCAGGACAAACACACTGAGGTCTCAGGGGGCGATTCAGGTGACCCAACGTTCTTCTGGAGGGGTTCAGTGCCTGAGACAAACTTGGATGGACCGTGTGACGTGGCCACTGATGTCCTGCTGTCAGGGGATGGAGACGTGGAGGGCCCAGTGTTTTCAGGAGAGGACACGTTGGAAGACACTGGGGTGACTCCCAGGGGGACGTCCAACAGTCTGGAAGACACTGGGGTGACTCCCAGGGGGACGTCCAACAGTCTCTGGCACTCCTCAAACCTTTGCTTAAACCCCTTAGCCAGTTCTGGGGTTTGGAATCTTGCAGCTAGTTGTTCCAGTTTAGAGTGTCCATCTGAGAAGTCGTTGGCCAGCCACATCCACGCCTTCTTGGAACCCGCCAGGGGTGTCAGGCTCATGGTGGTGGTGACCAGGTGGTTGGCGCAAACATTGAGGACCTGCTCTCTTCTCATCAGCACCCTCAGTTTGCCGCTGGTCGTATTCTTCATTAATTTGAGGTTCCCCACCCCTCTCTCCTTCCACTGGCTGGTGGCAGAGTCGAATCTGAACAATTTGACGTGCTGGGAGTAGAGGACCTGTTCGTCCTCCTCCCCGGTCACCAGCTCTGCCATGTGATGAATGGCATCCTTGTACACGTCCTCTTCGCCCGGCTCCACAGAGGCGTCCTCCTCCTTGCTGGGGGTCGCCGGGAGTGACGAACAGAACAGCTGCTCGCCGGCACGAGAAAAGCCTTTGAAAAGAGGGTCTTTCTGTCCGAACTGGAAGTCTCCTCCTGTGGTCTTGAACAGGTCTGCGAATCCCAAGGTGTCGGGCTTGACGTTGAAGAGTGGATTATCCGGGTCGGTGTCTTCCAGCGACGGCGTGGAGACAGAGACGCCGCTGCTCTCCTTCTCTTTCTCTCTGTGCTGATCGGCGACGTTCTTCGGGAACACGGAAGCTGCCCCCGCTGCGGGCATTGGATCCTCGGTTGAAGTTGTCTCCCCAGCGTCCCAAGTGCCAAACGTAAAGCCACATGAAACGGGCTTGATGAACCCTGCAGCACTAGCCGCAGACGGTTGAGCCTCAAACTTAAACGAAACTTCTTTCAACACGAACGCGGCTCCAGACGTCGCTTTCTTCTGTCGGTCTTCACGCTTTTCCCGTGACTTGGGCACAAGTGTCGGTGCTTCCGGAAACGTTTTCGTTCCATCGTTGTTGTCTGGCTTCGACGAAGAAGAATTAGGATCGCCACCACTCGGACAAGCGTTGAATATAAACGGTTGCTCCACTTTGCTCGACGGGCCTTCATTAGCTGAGCTCTCCGTAGCGTCGGGGAAGGAGAACGCGCTTTGTGTCTTTGTGCCGAAGGTGAACATGGTGGTCTGGTTAGGATGACGGTCGGGCGTCACTCAGAGGTCAGAGTGTTACTGCTCGGGTCAGTCTGTTTTATGGGGAAGACGTGGCGTCAGCGGACGGTGACATAGACCTCACTGTTGACATCACTCACTGATGACGTCACTCACTCATGATGTCAGAAGTCAGAGTGAGAAGGTCTGAGGACCGCTGATATGGGCAGAAAGAAGCACACTTAATTTAATAGGACTTTTCATTCCAACAGGGAGAGAGGCGTGGCGGGAGAGATGGAGCCCCAGGCCAAGCGCAGGAAGGACGGGTGTGAGGATGAGGACGTAGTGGCGTCCTGGGCGGCCGTCCCCGTCCTCTCCGACGAGCTGTCCCGCGACGACGCGCCGCTGGTCGCTGCCTTCGCCGCTCCCATCACGGACAAGAAGGAGACCTCTCGCCTGGTCAGAGAGCTGAGCCTGCTGTTCCCCCTGGCGGCCCTCGGCCACCTCAAGAGGGTCCGGCCTTGTAAAGGTAAGGAGAGCTTTAACATCCCACAGTCACATGTTCTTGTAAAGGTAGGAGAGCTTTAACATCCCACAGTCACATGTTCTTGTAAAGGTAGGAGAGCTTTAACATCCCACAGTCACATGTTCTTGTAAAGGTAGGAGAGCTGTACCCCTTAACTCATTTACCGCCTAGATTAGGCGCCTTTTGACGCCTAATTTAATATAAATTGTGTGACCATACCATAACGACCTACGTTGTTTGACGTGTCAAACTAGGGGGTTTTCATGATGCTGAATTGATTCCAAGCATTCGTTTTTCAAAGAAAACACTCATAAAACAGTGAATAAATATTGGACCTCGATATGAAAAGGGTTTACAACCACTGCTATGGAGTGTGTTCAGGAACAGGGGTCTCTCTGACTCTCCAGCTTTTTAGTAAAAATGGTGGGTTAACAAGAAAACCTCTCCCTAAAGGTCCCCGCAGACCGGATGCGTTTTGAGGACTTTTAGCAGGGTTTCTCCATCAGTTTTCCGAAAAGAAATGCGCCCAGTGTGCAACCACCTTTACTGTACCTTACTGTACCTTACTGTACTTTTACAGACAGAGACAGCCCCCACTCGCTGGAGATCCTGCTGTGTCTGCTGACACAAGTACCCCACATGGAGCGGGAGGTGGAGGGGGTCCCCCTGGTCCCTGCAGACAGGGTGGGGGTGTCCCTGGAGGCCCTGGTCCCCGCAGACAGGGTGGGGGTGTCCCTGGAGGCCCTGGTCCCTGCAGACAGGGTGGGGGTGTCCCTGGAGGCCCTGGTCCCCGCAGACAGGGTGGGGGTGTCCCTGGAGGCCCTGGTCCCTGCAGACAGGGTGGGGGTGTCCCTGGAGGCCCTGGTCCCAGCAGACAGGGTGGGACATGCGGGCCTGGGACAGCCCTTCCTGGTGGGGGTCCCCTCCTGGCCCCCTCTGACCCGGCCTCAGTTTGAGCTGGCCAGCCGACACTGGCCCACGGCCTTCCACGAAAACAAACAGGTACTGTATGTTTATAGTGGCTGAAACGGTCCCATGATTCCATTACAGCTAAATGACGGGGAGTTGGTAACCAAGTGGACCCTTATAGATCTTTAACTCTTGATAGTGTAAAAATGAAACCAAATAAATGTTATGCCCTCAAGACTTAAATTATTGTAGAACACCTTGCATCACTTCATTTACAAGAAGTCTACAAGATTAGAGAATGTACGCACATAGTTTTCAGTTTGTTTTGTAGACGATTGATTGATTGAATACTTTATTGGCAGAAATGTAATCAGTACAGGGTACAGTCAGACAGTAATGTAATCAGTACAGGGTACAGTCAGACAGTAATGTAATCAGTACAGGGTACAGTCAAACAGTAATGTAACCAGTACAGGGTACAGTCAGACAGTAATGTAATCAGTACAGGGTACAGTCAGACAGTAATGTAATCAGTACAGGGTACAGCCAGACAGTAATGTAATCAGTACAGGGTACAGTCAAACAAATGTCCAATGGGATATTCAATTCATAATCATGACATGAAAAATGAAAAAAAGATTCAAATCATCATAAAAAGTAAAACAGTTATAATGCTACCAACATCAATACAGCATGGAATTGTGGACAAAATCAATAACAGAACTCTTAAGTCATCAAATGGTGAATAAAGGTTGAAAACCACTGTACTAGTTGTATTAACACTTTCCTCCCCCCTGTAACCAGGTGACGGAGGCCCTCAAGGGGGCGCTGTTCAGTGGGCCTGAGAGGATCGCCATGCAGCGTCACATGACGCAAGCCGTCGCCGCCGCCAGGGCGGGGCTCCGGCTAGGCCACGCCCCCGCGGGAGGCGTGGTCGTTGACCCCTCGACGGGCGCCGTGGTGGCGGTGGGACACGACTGCGGCGCGGACCATCCCCTCCAGCACGCCACCATGGTGTGTATATGTGTGTGTGTGTGTGTGTGTGTGTGTGTGTGTGTGTGTGTGTGTGTGTGTGTGTGTGTGTGTGTGTGTGCGCGTGCACACGTGCGCTTAATTTTAGTTTTTTTCTTCAGTTTTCATTTAGTTTTAGTTCGTTTTGTAAACACAATACAGTTTCAGTCATTAATTTTATTTATTTTTATTGTAGTTTTTATTTAGTTTTTATTTATTTAGCCCCGACAGCAACGACAACAAATGAATTAACGGCCAATTAACAACTGATTGTGACCTCCAGGTGTGTATAGACCTGGTGGCGAGGGCACAGGGTGGCGGAGCGTACCCATTGGATAAACACCCCGACTGTCACTTCACAGCCGGCCAATCGGAGTCGTCGCTGAACACACGGGTAAATAAATAGTACATTATACTAGCGATGTGTTGAAAGTGTCCAAAATGAAGAACAATTACTATAGTTCAATATTAACCATAGTCAACGGGAGGGCGGACATTTTTATATTTTTTAATTAATACTAAGCACTTGTGCTTTGTATTTAGCAATAAAAAATAAACATTCCATAGCCCTATCGCTTGTCCATAATGTGTCCAAATATAATGTCCATGTATTTGCCAGAGATAAATGTTCCCCTTAACTGACTGGAGAACGTGTGGAAATACAACCGATGGATCCAGTGGACGTGTACACACGTCATAGCGCTTTTTCATTGATGTTCTTTTGGGTCGGCCTCTCCTTCTGCACCGTACTCCTTGCTGTTTCGCGCATGCGTTGCGTGCTGCCGCTCACTTCCTTGTTTACGTCTCAGTAAGAAAGGCTCGTCTCTCCTAATCTAGGGACCAGATGGGCATAATTATACTTCTGTCTTCATTTCTGACTTCAACATGCCTCTCGTTTAGAATATTAAAACACCTGCTCTATCCACAAGTTTCACACAGATTTCATGTCTTTGCTAAGTGAAACGAAAGGATTTGTGTGAGTGTCAGGCTAGTCTTAATAGGTTATTTCTCTAATATTTCCACCACGGTCCCAGGCCCAGCAGCCAAAGGGGACGGACCGTGCCGCTAGCCCAGAGGGGCCGGACCGGGCCACCGCTAGCCTAGAGGTGCCGGACCGGGCCACCGCTAGGCCAGAGGGGACTGACCGGGCCGCCAGGCCCTACATCTGCACGGGGTATGACCTGTACCTGACCAGAGAGCCATGCGTCATGTGTGCCATGGCTCTGGTCCACTCCCGGATAGGACGGGTGTTCTACGGAGCGGCCCGCCCCGACGGCGCCCTGGGCAGCGCCCTGAAGGTCCACGCTCACCCCGACCTCAACCACAGGTTCCAGGTGTTCAGGGGAGTCCTCGGACAGCGCTGTGAAGAACTCGACACAGAACACAACAACACTCCTTGATGCTTTATTTCTCATTTTGTTTTCTTGGGGGGGGGGATAATTTTTAATCCTAGAACACTGAACTCGAGGGATTTTCAATTAATTTTATATTTTTGTATTTTCATAATGTTGCTGATGTCTGAGGTGGGCGGGTCTTTCAGTACCTTCAAGAAGGTAGGTTTGTTTCCCTGCCCACATCCCTGGTTTTTTCCTCAGGCAGGTGTTCGGGTGAATTTCACCGTGTTTAGTGATAGAGTGATAGAGAAAAATCCCAATACACATCCCACAATGCCATGGGCTTCTTTTTTTTTCTAATTGGACCATTCTCACATGTCCCAGAAATGGGTGGACCAAAGGAGAAGTCCCCAGCTCTATTATTATTTCTTTAGGAATATTTTTGAGGGGCGCTAGCCCCTCCCAGAGCCTTAGATATAGACAGAGTTATGCAAACTGCGTTCACTTCATGGGGCTTCAGTCCAATGGAGGCTCTCCTACATAGACTTCTATTGGCTTCAGTCCAATGGAGGCTCTCCTACATAGAATGGGAATGGGGACAACCAACTGGGACAAGTCCTGGACCGGAAGTAGACAGAAATGCATTGGACTCAGGCAACAGCCCAGCTTTAATGATCTTAAATCCCTTTATTTTAGACTGTTTTGTAGTATTAGTACAACATAAATATTAAAGAGACTTTAGTTGTTACTGTACAATACTTTAAAACAGTTGTCATGTTGCACACATGCTTAAAATAGCTCTTGTTTGCGCCCCCCCTCGTTGAAAACAATGTATTTCCAACTCCAGCTTGTCTCAGTTCAGGCTGCATGAACAGCGCTCGAGCGCTCTGTTTCTTCCCCACTCTTCTATCTGATGGCTCTGGCCCCTCCTATATCCAGCTTTTAGTGTATGTTCACAACCTTTGTCCTTCACAAACATTACATTCCCTTTGACAATGAAACGACGTAACGTAGGACTACAAAATGACATCGGACTTAAATACCAAATTCACTGCATACATTAATATACTTTTCAGATGGTCGACATTTCTCGTTTAAAAATTTGTTTAGTGGTCTCGTAAAATATTCTAATTTGTTGAGAAAGGTTTTAAATACTTGAATGAATTGTGAATATATGAAAATTTCACTTTTTGAATTATATTGCGGAAGAAAATAAACTTTTACACTATTCTAATTCATTGAGATGGACCTGTATGAATGCACGTATGCATCCATGCATGTCGGTAAGAATGGTGGTCCCTTATTGGCTGTTGATGGTGACGTACAGTAACTAAGGTAGGCTACAAGGTTGGTATAAGGTCAATAACGGCTCTAAAGGATTTAGAACAGCAGTTGTAATAGACATTAGTTATTAGCAGTACTTGCACACTCTGCTTGCGCACAAGTAGGCCATGAATGCCCTACGTGTGTGCAAGGCGCAGGTTGGCACCTCGACAGAGTGCATTTCTAGTTTAAGTACTAGGGTTAGGGTTACACACAAAACAAACCGGTGTAGAACCTGAGACGGCCACCGGAGGGTGACAACGCTCCAACAAGTAAATACACTGTACTATAACCTACATAATCAGTGCTGGTTCTTCTCACCAAGGGTCCTTGAGGGACTCTGTGACCCCCTTTCCACCAGTTGGTTCCCAATGGGAACTTTTTGGTTCTTAGTCCATGAGCCAGAGCTCCAAAATTGGTGGGAAAAACTAGACCTATATTAAATTGTTTATAGAAAGTAAATTAATACATGATAACCCTTCCACATAGTAGTAGCTTTTTCATATTTTTTTATATTTTATTTTTTTTATTTTGCATATTTTCCTACATAATGCCTCATTTGCATATTTAAACATTTAAAATTAGTAATACAATAAATCATTGTCTTCGTGTAAGTACTCAATTGGGGAAGTTTCATGGTGATAACAATCTATGTTTTTGTTTTGTTTTATACGTTCCAATTTTGGAGCTCTGGCTCATGGACTATATGAACCAAAAAGAACTGAACCGGTTCCCATTTGGAACCAACCGGTGGAAAAGAACTGAACCGGTTCCCATTGGGAACCAAACGGTGGAAAATAACTGAACCGGTTCCCATTGGGAACCAACCGGTGGAAAATAACTGAACCGGTTCCCATTGGGAACCAACACGGTGGAAAAGAACGGAACCGGTTCCCATTTGGAACCAACCGGTGGAAAAGAACTGAACCGGTTCCCATTTGGAACCAACCGGTGGAAAAGAACTGAACCGGTTCCCATTTGGAACCAACCGGTGGAAAAGAACTGAACCGGTTCCCATTTGGAACCAACCGGTGGAAAAAGGGGCCCGAGAGGATTTTATATAATGGTGCCGTTTGTGGTCCAAAGGTAGAGAATGGTGTCAAATGGGGGTCCGTGGCCTCATGAATATGAAGCTGCATGCGGTTCGTTGGAGAGAAGCACTGCTGGATATCAGTGTGGTTTTTGGCAGCGCATTTTGATTTTAGTTTTAGTAGTCTCTTGAATAGTTTAAATTTAGTTTTAGTCAACCGGAATGTTTTAGTGTTTAGTCTAGTTTTAGGTCGACTAAATGTCCTAATATTTTAGTCGACTAAATCTACAGTTGATTCATTCGAACAAAATGTTTTTTTTTGGTGGGCCTTGATGCCGTCGTAATGGATGTTTTTTTTCACTTGCTGAAAATAGCCGATCTACAACCAAGTGTAAAATTACTTATACTGGATCTCTTGTCCACTAGTACCTTCCTAACAGTTTTTATTTGTTGACAAAATTGTCAATATATATTAGTCTTATTTGTGGTCATCATAGCTTAGTTTTCATTTAGTTTCCATTTAGTTTTCGTCTTAAGTTTTAGTCGACAAAAACAACACTGCTGGATATGGACCGATGAGCTGGTTTTATGTTTATTGTTTATATTTAAAACCCAAAAGGTTCTGTAACAGGTCTGGTCTACCCTTTCTGAGGGCCGCTAGCCCCTCCTATATGCAGCTATTTCCGTCCTACACAAACTCCCATTGACAATGAATGGAGCATTTATGATGTCATGATGTACGATGATAAGAGCGCCCCTCACTTCACCTTGTGACTGAGTATTTCTTCATAGTATATGGATAGTTGTAATGAGGGCCCACCCCTCCCACTGTTTATATTGTGTTTAGTTTCCAAGATGGCCGCAGCACCAGGAGGGGGTGGGGGGCAGAGGTGAGCGGGCGGGGTCGACATATGCCCTTACTGAGCTGCATTCAAGACACTTGCCTTGTGTCTGACACCTGACTTGTGTCTGAACACAGCTTTGATGGATGTGTGCTGCCCCCCCCCCCCCTCCCACCATCAAACAAAATGTTTGATCAAACCATATGGACTTCCATTGGAAATACATTGGAGCGGCCATTAAACACAGACGCAAGACAGGTGTGAACGCAGCCTAGTAAGGGCATATGTCGACCCCACCCGCTCACCTCCGCCCCACCCCCTCCTGTTGCTGCGGCCATCTTGGAAACTAAACACAATATAAACAATTGGAGAGGGGTGGGGTCGAGAAAGGCCCTTACTAAGCAAGACATGTATTAGTACTTTTTTTTCCCACCACTGCCCATGAGTTGAGTTGGTGTCCATGTGTGAGTATTTTCATGACTTTCTCACCAGGCCTATGTGTGGCTGCCTGTATAACGGCCCTAATCAGCACAGAGACTCATGGGTTTGAGGTTTTAGTGGTTGGTCTGTTGTGAAGCCATGCCAAATTAGAGCCTGTCCTTTTGGGAAGCCAGCCAATTAGACGTGTCCACCTGCCTGGCTGGCTTGCCTGCCGCCTCCATGGCAGACATTGGGGAAGCTGTCACTATCTCTCGGGGTAAATCACCTCCTCGGATTCACTGGTCAATACACTTTACAATGGATTAAATTATATATATTTTTAAACCAGTGCTTTTCAACCAGTGGTCCTTCAGGGGGTTCCAGGTGGTTCCCCAGCTAAATGATGGAGAGTTGGTAACCAAATGGACCCTTATTCGATCTTTAACTCTTGAGAGTGTAAAATGAAACCCCAAGTTATCTTTTATCTCTCCTAATGGTACCAACATCAATACAGCATGGAATTGTGAATTATCCAACGACAACAAAATATTCGTAGTCTTTGGGTCTGAGAGGCTAAACGTCATCAAATGGTGGTCCGTGGCTCAAATGCCAAATAAATTATCGGCCTGGTTGAAAACCACTGTTTTAAACCCTCTAGTCTTAGTAAAAAAAACACCAGCATTCACTCAGCAACTATATTGGAGATGGTGGACTGGACAGCGACCAGAAGTAACAATACAGCGACCATAATAGCTGCTAGGTTACAGAAGCCCTGCCTTCAGCACCTTGGACAGCGACCATAATCTAGAGCTGCTATAGGTTACAGGCTCCTGTAACCTGTGACAAAACATTGTTTAAAAAAAAGAATTGCCACGCACATATATTTCCAGTGCATACGGCAGGCCTTGTTGACGGATTTGTAAGAGATTTTGAAGGTCTGCAGGTTCCAAAAACGAACCAGTATTTAATGTGTAAAATCCATGATATTTACATTGGAATGAATGAGCCCGGCTGGAAAGTGTCCAAGTGGGAGAGGGCGGGGCTTAGCTGTAGGTGAATTATAGGGATGTCCCGATCACGTTTTTTTGCTCCCCATCCATTCCGATATATGTGTGAAACTTAGTGCAGGTTTTCTTTAGGGAAATATTTATAATTATGGATATAAATACCTAACCTTTCTTTGTAACCACCGTACTCTGACTCATGGTGCGTTACGCGTTCAAATCATGTAATAGGAATAACGGCGATGTGTCGCACACACCAAGACTGCTTTAGTTTTTATTTTTGCATAATGGATTCAGACAACAGACTGAAGACTGAGGCTATCCAGCCTTCATCAGTGTGTCTAAATAAATAAACACAGTGATTATCTGGCAAATAGATGGACATTGTAGATTTGAAGACATGGACAAACCCACACCTTGACATGAACACAGAGAATACACACATTTATCTGTAGACCTATATGGGATGGAAAAGTAATTTAAATCGCTAAATACAATGCACAAGTACTTAGAATTTATTAAATGTATTATTTACATTGCATAACGATTCGATACCGATTATTTTCCATTTCAAGGGCCTCGGTTGTTACATCACAGACTATACAGTTATGGTCACAAAGCAGCGTTTCCAGAATGTATAGCCTATAATGCAAAGTGTTTAAGTAAACTTGGTGTGTAAGTGTGGAATGTGATGATCTGGTGAAATAAATGCAGGTTCTGGCTGTGATCATAATTCATATTGGAAAGCTTTTCTTTTCCCATGGGTGTGACGTCATGACGTCCCCAATTAGAGATATATGGCCTACATCCATCTGGAAGACCCCTCCCTGTTATTACCCCCCCCCCCCCCCCTCCACTCCACCCCCATTCAGAAAGCACCACTCTCTCCCACTCTCTCTCTCCCACTCTCTCTCTATCTCTCTCCCTGTGTCTAGTTCCATTTTTTTCGCTCTCGAGTCTCTGACGAACAACTGGTGACTGAGAAAAGCACACACGCGCACACGCGCGCACACACACACACACACACACACACACACACACACTATACACGCACGCACACACACACACACACACACACACACAATCACACACACAAGCCAATTACGCACGGATTGATGGTCGTCGCAGCGGAGGACTGTTTTAGAGTTCCAACATTTAGATCATATTATAAAGAATTTCGTCGGTAAAAAAAAGTATCGTATCTCTACAGCAGGATATAGCCTACATGCAGCGCGTTGGGAATTCCGTTTGTGTTCAGATTAAAAGGTAAGATTATTTATTGTGTATACTTCTAAATGATTCCGTGTTGCTTCCGTCGCCTCGCTGTTTCCTCACAGTTTATCATGGAGTGTTTGGAGCCTCTCCGTAACTTCATCTGGAGGAGGATTAAGAAGATGCGCAGCTCCACTGATTGTGTGGAGCGGCTCTTTAACTTCATTTAGCCCGCAGGGAGGCTGGAGCTGTCTGCTTGATTTAAACACATGCAGTCCAGTCGATAGTGCCAACCGCAGCTTCCCGGACTAACACTGTGTGTGTGTGTGTGTGTGTGTGTGTGTGTGTGTGTGTGTGTGTGTGTGTGTGTGTGTGTGTGTGCGCGCGCGTGCGTGCATGGCGTCAGCGTAAAGTGGAGCTGAAAGTGCAGCTTGGCTGCGTGTCTTTTGGACCGAATCCATTTTTTAACACACACTGATACACACTATACCCACACACTGACACACGCTATACACACACACACACACACACACACACACACACACAAGTGCGTTTCTTTTTTGGAGCGACTTTTACGCACGACCACAAAACCGCATAGCAACAGGGAGGTTTTGTTTTTTCTCCCCTAAATCACAAATTCGCTTATTCTTCACTCTGCAAATTAAGTATTGTTTTTAATGAACAATATTTAATTTGAAGAGTTATAAAAGTTACAAAATATACATGAATCCCTTTGTATTGCCTTATAGGCCACTGAAAGCCATATGTCAGAATGTTATGACGGAATAATTTAAATGTTGGCAAGCCCGTTTCATGGAACGGACGGACGGGTCTGCGCGCAAAAATGTCACTCGCTCGCGTTAAGAGACTGTTTCAAAAAAAGGCAAAAAGCCACCACATTTTTATATTATATCAGAGGTAATAACACATGTTGCTTATACTGTAATTACAGTCAGTTATAGTTTAGTTGGTCTATAGGGTTGTTTTCCAAAGGCAGACCAACTGACTGTTGCGCTTTCATTGTCTCCAGGTCTCTGTAATGAGATCTGTGTCCTGCGGTCGCACCACGCAGTGATCTGCATTGGGTATAGGCAGACAGGAGGCTCAGGCAGGGGTCCGCGCCGGGTCTCAGAGGAGAGGAGAGGTGGTCCGTCTGGTCCGTCCGTGGAAGGAAGAAGAAGAAGATGGCAGTCCACGCGGAGGGGATCGTGGCGATCGTGATCTTCTACCTGCTGATCCTGTGCGTGGGAATCTGGGCCGCGTGGAAGAACAAGAACTCCGGAGAAGGAGCGGACCGCAGCGAGACCATCATGGTGGGCGGCCGGGACATCGGACTGTTCGTCGGGGGATTCACCATGACGGGTCAGTACAATAAAATAAAAATAAAAGTCCTAATAAATAATTACCTGGGCATGGATGGATAACCTGCTGCCATATATTTTGGTTCATATATGGGCATTATTTGATCAAGTCAAAAGCATAAACTAATCATAAATAACTATGATTGATCCTATTATTTATTGTTTTACGCACGGATTCTGCACGGCACTTGCAGAAAATCCAACTTTTCTAATTAATTCAACCACAGCCTATAGAATATAAGTAGACATTGCCATATTCTGTTTCATATCAAGTCAAAAGCATAAATTAATTATGATTGATCATTCCTTGTTTTACGCACGGAAAATACAACCTTACCAACTCCATACAATATGATGCTGCCTAATAGGCTATGTGTTGAAAAGCTGAGCATCTCCATAATATTCCTGAGACCAGCATACATTAATACATTAATAGACCATTAAGGTCTCTCTTTCTTACAATAAACCTCGCCATTGATGCTATTTTAGTTCCACACCCTGAAGGAAGTGATTATATGACATGAATTATTTATATATCCTCATTCTTCAACTATACATGTCATGAAACTTTCATGATCATAATAATTTATAACCGCATGCGGAAATATGTTATTCAGAAATATCACACTATATATAGAAGGCTGGCTATTTGCGTAACTGGTAACGGGAAGTAATCTGAGCTTGTATATCTGCTATTTCTGAACATGTTGGAATAATCTAGAAATGTGTGAGGATATCCTATAGGTCTATGATTAAATTTAGAAGGCGAGCCGCAGGGGCGGTATTGCAGTCACTGTACCGCACTGTTGTGACGACAAGAGAGTTGAGCCAGAAGGCAAAGCTCTCCGTCTACTGAGCAATCTTCGTTCCTACTCTGACCTTATATGGTCATGAAGTGTTCCTACTCTCACCTATGGTCATGAAGTGTTCCTACTCTATATGGTCATGAAGTGTTCCTACTCTCACCTATGGTCATGAAGTGTTCCTACTCTCACCTATGGTCATGAAGTGTTGTCCTCGGCGCACGTCCCACTGGGAGGAGATACATCGACTCACTGGCCTTGGAACGTCTCGGGAATCCCCCAGGAGGAAGTCACTAATGTTGCTCTGGAGAGGGAAGTCTGGAGCACTCTGGTGGAGCTGTTGCCCCCGCGACCCGACTACGGATAAGCGGTTGAATATGGATGGATGGATTTGTAGAATCATGGGTCTTAATAGCGTGTGCATGTTAAGAGATGTATATATTTTTGTGCATTACATTGCAGTCATTCAGCAGTGGTTCTCAAGCAGTGGACCGGGGACCACCAGTGGTCCTTGAGGGGGTTCCAGGTGGTCCCCATGCAGCTAAATGATGGATAGTTGGTAACCAAATGGACCCTTATTAGATCTTTAACTCTTGAGAGTGTGAAAGGAAACCAAATGGACCCTCACAGTCCATTTGGTTAAAGTATATATTCAGTGATTTCACTTAATTCAATTATCACTTATTCTTTTGTTTTGTTGTGATAATCCTCCCTACTATAGAGTGTGCTGACCATATAAGGAGTTCCTCCCACCCTCCCTCTCCCCAGTTAACTCCTGGGGTAAAAAAAACGTTTTGGCTAGGTGGCCCAGCCTTCATCCAATCAGGATAGAGAGGGGCCTTTCCGCCAACCATGATTGAGCGGGGGCGGGCCTTGGTGTGCGTGCTGTTGGCCTGTTGTGTGTCCAAGCCCCCAGTAAGGTTATATCCAACTTGAAGCTGCCACTACCTACTGGCGAAAAGAGGAACTGCAGCACTTTCATGGAGGTGGACGGACGTCATGTATATGACGTTTGAGGTCCGGGATTAACTTCCGCTCACTCGAGCCATTGAGTTATACTTGTATACTTCCGGCAGTATTGCGGGTGCTTAAAAACGCCACTGAGCAACTTCCACTGAAATTAATAGCGGGTGCATGTGCACATCTTGTTACCGGGGTATAGACCGGGGGCTTTCCAAATCACCCAAATCACTCAATGTTCCTTTAGAACAAGCTCCCACAGTACCTTCGTCAGGCAGCCTCTGTAGACATTTTTAAAGCTCAGCTCAAGACCCACTTCTACAACATTGCTTTTAATTGAGCTTTTATTTTTGTTATTCATGTCCTCACTGTATTGCATTACTGCTTGTTTTTAATGTTGTTGCCTTGCTTTTCTTTTATTCTCCATTTTTCTGTAAAGCACTTTGAGCTGCATTTCATGTCATGAAAGGTGCTACACAAATAAAGTTTTATTATTATTATATTTTTCAAAAAAAAAAGGCTACATAAATAGAGAATGTAGAATATTTGATACGTTTGCCTGTTATCTCTCCTAATGGTACAAACATCAATATACAGCATGGAATTGTGGACAACATATTATCCAACGACGACAAAATATTCAATATCTGATGAAAACGGTGGTCCGTGGCTCAAATGGGTCTGAGAGGCTTAAATGTCATCAAACGGTGGTCCGTGGCTCAAATGGGTCTGAGAGGCTTAAATGTCATCAAACGGTGGTCCGTGGCTCAAATGCTCATGAGATGGGTTGAAAAGCACAGGATAATTCCGTGTTGTATAACTAACATTATATTTATGCTCTGTGTGTTTTTTCCCACGCAGCCACCTGGGTCGGCGGGGGTTACATCAACGGAACCGCAGAGTACGTCTACCTGCCGGGCCACGGTCTGGCCTGGGCTCAGGCTCCCTTTGGATACGCCCTCAGTCTGGTTGTTGGTGAGTACCACAGTCTGGCCTGGCCTGGCCTGGCCTGGTCTGGTCTAGCCTGGCCTGGCCTGGCCCATGCATTTTTCCCATAGACGTTTCATAGAGTATATTTCACAACACGTTGGCAGCACGACGTGTCGTGAAATGTCTCAGAAATGTCATAAAAAGCAACCGTATAATCAAATGCCTCAAATGTATATGATTTCTTCACGCTGGTCGGCCCGAAAACATCATCGTTTCATTCCCACTCTTTGAGATTTCATTTAGCGTTATTCCACCTGTTGTTCCGTCTGTTCTTTATTCCACCTGTCCCGTTTTGACCACCAGGGGGTCTGTTCTTTGCCAAGCCCATGCGGTCCCGGGGGTACGTCACCATGCTGGACCCCTTCCAGCAGATCTACGGGAAGAGGATGGGAGGCCTGCTCTTCATCCCCGCTCTCATGGGAGAGATCTTCTGGTCCGCGGCCATCTTGTCTGCGCTGGGTAAGTGAAGTGCAGCGAGTGAGTGAGTGCACATAGCCTCGGAAACCCAGACGTTTTCATTAGTGAGTGTATATGATGATGCATGGGACGTCTCACCGCTGCACCCACTCAAACATCAGCCATAATGAAATACAGCCATGCAAATAGAGAGACCGACGTGCAGACTACGCACCGACTGCACACACACTCCTCCGCTCCCAAGGGACGACATGCAGACTATGCACCCACTGCACACAGACGCCTACGCTCCCAAGGGACGACATGCAGACTATAGACTATCCATCCACTGCACACAGACACTTACGCTCCCAAGGGACAGCATGCAGACTAGAGACTATCCATCCACTGCACACAGACGTCTCCGCTCTCAAGGCACGACATGCAGACTACGCACCCACTGCACAGAGACGCTCCCAAGGGAAGATGTGCAGACTATGCACATAAAACAGCGTGCGAACACAGCAGCAAGATTTGTGAACTGTTGCGACAAAAGAAGGTTAGCCAATGGAATACAACCACCACAAGTACTACTATCTGTATCGAGTAGACCTACTGCACATGTAAACAATGGAATACAACCACCCTAATAACTACTATCTGTACCCAGTAGACCTACTGCACATGTAAACAATGGAATACAACCACCCTAATAACTACTATCTGTACCCAGTAGACCTACTGCACATGTAAACAATGGAATACAACCACCCTAATAACTACTATCTGTACCCAGTAGACCTACTGCACATGTAAACAATGGAATACAACCACCCTCAGGACTACTATCTGTATCAAGTAGACCTACTGCACATGTAAACAATGGAATACAACCACCCTCAGGACTACTATCTGTATCAAGTAGACCTACTGCACATGTAAACAATGGAATACAACCACCCTATAAGAACTACTATCGGTACCAAGTAGACCTACTGCACATGTAAACAATGGAATACAACCACCCTATAAGAACTACTATCTGTACCAAGTAGACCTACTGCACATGTAAACAATGGAATACAACCACCCTAATAACTACTATCTGTACCCAGTAGACCTACTGCACATGTAAACAATGGAATACAACCACCCTCAGGACTACTATCTGTATCAAGTAGACCTACTGCACATGTAAACAATGGAATACAACCACCCTCAGGACTACTATCTGTATCAAGTAGACCTACTGCACATGTAAACAATGGAATACAACCACCCTATAAGAACTACTATCGGTACCAAGTAGACCTACTGCACATGTAAACAATGGAATACAACCACCCTATAAGAACTACTATCGGTACCAAGTAGACCTACTGCACATGTAAACAATGGAATACAACCACCCTATAAGAACTACTATCTGTACCAAGTAGACCTACTGCACATGTAAACAATGGAATACAACCACCCTCGGGACTATTATTTGTACAGAGTAGAGCGCTGCACATGTAAACAGAGCTGCTATCTTTAACACTATAGCATGACTGAAGTAAAATGTGACGGAAGTAGCATGTGCTTAAATTCATATTTAGAAAATGTTTCGGACGTCACAAACATCCGAGATGACGGAATGATGATGTTCATGGAAAGGGGAACCTTCTGGAAGCTTCATGGGCAAAGATAATCAACTTCAAGATAATCAACTTCAAAATCTAAAAAAATTGGTCACAATGGACCTCTCAGTCATGCTATTTTATTCTACTCAGGGTCCACTCTCAGTGATATAACTATATTTTATTCTACTCAGGGTCCACTCTCAGTGATATAACTATATTTTATTCCACTCAGGGGCCACACTCAGTGATATAACTATATTTTATTCCCCTCAGGGGCCACACTCAGTGATATAACTATATTTTATTCCCCTCAGGGGCCACACTCAGTGATATAATATATATATTTTATTCCACTAGGGGCCACTCTCAGCGTGATCGTGGACATCAACATCAACATGTCGGTGATCATCTCGGCGCTGATCGCCATCTTCTACACGCTGGTGGGAGGTCTGTACTCTGTGGCTTACACAGACGTGGTCCAGCTCTTCTGCATCTTCGTTGGCCTGGTGAGTCCCTTTAACACAGAGGTGTCAAACTGGCGATCCGCGGGCCGCATGTCGTCTTCTGCGGCCCGCGAGTTAAAGTTTAACACAATGAGTGCCGGCAGGGCTGGACTGGGACAAAAAATTCGGCCCGGTCATTTTCGTGCGAATTTGGCCCAGACCGGCCCACCACCACGACCAGCGCGCAGATAGCAGAACTCTACCGCCCGCTCCGTCGAGGCACACACAAACAAACAAGCCCTATTACCACCACTTTTACAGAACAACATAAATGATATACAAACCAACAGACAACTATACACAACCCTTTGTTGCTCTCACAAGAATGATGCTGGCAAAAGGATTCAAGATAGAAGAGGGTTTATTTGTCACTCACTGATAACAGGTACAGTGAAATTATCATGACGGCACTGGCAGAATGGCAGCAGGCCCGGATTTATTTATTTGTTTTTAATATCATGGCGGCCCCCTATGGTCGCGGCCCACTGGGAATATGCCCGGTATGTCCTATGGCCAGTCCAACCCTGAGTGCCGGGTTTTCTTTCAAAATAGGAGCTCGGGGTTCCAGGCAGATATGGCAGCTTTTACTCTGAAAAGAAAAGTGTGTCACTGTAATGTGTGTGTGTGTGTGTGTGTGTGTGTGTGTGTGTGTGTGTGTGTGTGTGTGTGTGTGTGTGTTACTGTAATGTTGTACTGTATGTTACTGTAATGTGTGTGTGTGTTGTGATCTTGTGTGTGTCTCAGTGGGTCAGTGTGTTACAGACAGTGATGTGTGTGTGTGTGTGTGTGTGTTGTCTGTGTGTCTCAGTGGATCAGCGTGTTACAGACAGTGATGTGTGTGTGTTGTCTGTGTGTCTCAGTGGGTCAGTGTGTTACAGACAGTGATGTGTGTGTGTTGTCTGTGTGTCTCAGTGGATCAGCGTGTTACAGACAGTGATGTGTGTGTGTGTTGTCTGTGTGTCTCAGTGGATCAGTGTGTTACAGGCAGTGATGTGTGTGTGTTGTCTGTGTGTCTCAGTGGATCAGTGTGTTACAGACAGTGATGTGTGTGTGTTGTCTGTGTGTCTCAGTGGATCAGTGTGTTACAGACAGTGATGTGTGTGTGTGGTCTGTGTGTCTCAGTGGATCAGTGTGTTATACAGACAGTGATGTGTGTGTGTGTTGTCTGTGTGTCTCAGTGGATCAGCGTGCCGTTCGCCCTCTCCAACCCTGCGGTGTCGGACATCGGCGTGTCGGCCAAGCAGGCCATCTACCAGGCTCCCTGGCTGGGCCAGATCAAGGCCGAGGACGGCTGGCGCTGGGCCGACAACTTCCTGCTGCTGGTGAGCACTATGGTGTCTGTCGAGGACAATTTAATTCGGTGTTATAGTCATGTTTTTGATCATCTGAAATGTTTAAAGGTAGAGTAAGTGATTTCACTCAAAAAACCTTAGGTTTCGTTTTTGCCTTGGGACACAGCCTTTCATCCAATCAGGATAGAGAACCAAAAACGAAACCTAAGGTTTTTTGACCCCCAGGGGTTAACTGGGGACAGGGAGGAACTCCTTATATGGTCAGCACACTCTATAGTTGGGAGGATTATCACAACAAAACAAAAAAATAAGTGATATTTGAATTAAGTGAAATCACTTACTCTACCTTTAACTTTTGGTATAGTTTTAGTCGACTGAATGGCATGAGATTTTAGTCGACCAAATCTATACGGTTGTTTTAGCAGACTAAAATGTATGTTGTTGACGGTGCCATGTATTTATGTACCAGTATTTATGTTATCCTAGATGCTAGGAGGTATATCACGTGGCAGGTGGAATTTGACTGAGGGACTGCCATTTTGGATTTCTTTGAATTTTTGTTTTTTCATGTCATATGAAAGCAGGGAATCAGAGCTTCAAATTGGCAGCGAGTTGAGAAAACAGGCTTGAAAGGTTCACTTCTGTGGACTCTTAACATTACACCTACAGTAGCTACATGCAGTTTAAGCATTGATTTCATATTTACATGTCTTCTGTGGTCTCTAACATTACACCTATAGCTACAGGTACATGTTTAAGCATTGATTTCATATTTACATGTCTTCTATGTCGACTCTAACATTACATGTTTAAGCATTTATTTAATATTTAAATGTCGTTTTCAGACACTTATTTCAGACATGCTCTAGTATGTGAAGAGTCTGCTATTAACTGATTTTGGATAAAAATAATAATAAGTGTTTTTCTCCCCCGGATGAAAAGCTGGAGGTTGCGCGATGGCAGGCTCTCAGTCAAATTTGGTCACATATTATGTATTTATGTATTTATATATGTATTGATTGTATTTATGTATGTATTTATACCTCCTAGATGCTAGGAGGCATCCCGTGGCAGGTGTACTTCCAGAGGGTGCTCTCTGCCTCCTCAGCCACCTACGCTCAGATCCTTTCCTTCCTCGCTGCCTTCGGCTGTCTGGTGATGGCCATCCCCTCTGTCCTTATTGGAGCTATAGGCGCATCCACCGGTACGCACGCACACAAACACGCACGCACACACACACGCACGCACGCAGTCACGCAGTCACGCAGTCGCACACGCGCAGTTGCACACACACACACACACACACACACACACACACACACACACACACACACACAGGCCAGCGGTGTCCAGGGCACTTTAAGTAGGATTTATAGAGTGCTCCCTGAGGGGACATTACATTACGTCTCTGCGCATTGACCCAGCAGTGACTGGCTCTAGAGTGAGGCCCCGGGGGGGTTAAATGAGACTTTAGTGGTTGTTTTACGGAGGGACACAGTATAACTCTGTGGGGACACAAAAGCCACACAAAAGTATAGACCCGGAAGTATCTCTGGAGGGGGCGCTCACGTCACGGCTAAAATACTGAGACGCCCCTTGGCCAGCCGGGGCGCCTGATGGAGTGGAAAGGAACTGGTCGGAAATAACGTGTTCCTCCCACGTGTTATATGTCGTGCCGGGGAACCCCCCCCCCACTGTCAGGTGAAAAGAAGCAGCTTGGACTCCTCATGCATTGGAGGAAGCATGAGCTCAGTGCGGGGCTCTCCCCGGGGAGAGGGAGGTTTAGGCAATTGGCAAAGAGTTACAAAAATGGTGGGATAATTAGATTTAGAAAATAAATAAATGAATAGTGAGTGAGTTCACAGTAAACGTTGGGTGCGTTCCAGATGAGCTGCAGCAAACATCTGGACTCAGGAATAATTGGGACTTCATTTCAAGCCGTTCTCCTTCTTTTCTCCCTGAAGTGAGGCAGGGTGGTTTTTATGTCACATAATACATAATATAGGCTATTTCTATACAGAAACCTCATATCTCATATATTTCAACATTTGACGTTTAAAGTGTCTTTTTTTGTGTGTAAATGAATGCCCTACTTCGGCATACAAAAGTAGCACGCACGTGACGCACGCATGCACGCACGCACACACACACACACATACACACACACACACACACACAGACGATCGTCTGGGGGCTCAACGCTTCGCGACATGAATATGCTGAATATTACATCTGAGGAGGACCAGTGATTTATTTAGTTTAAGGATCCGAGACGTTCCATGTGAGTCAACGATCTGTGTCTGGAGACGAGAGAGAGAGAGAGAGAGAGCTGCTGTGACAGGAGAAGGATGTCAAATGGAATACAAGCACCTTAAGGAATACAAACCGCATTGAGTTTATACAATGCAGACAGCAAATGAAATACTGTTATATAAACAGAGCCACTCACTTTAATTCAATTACATTTGAATAAATTACTGCAACTTGAATAAATTACCGCTACTTGAATAAATTACTGCTATACTTGTCCACATGTTGTCATATAAGTGAAAGACAAAACATTGACATTCCGCTGTCAACTTTCAAAAGTATCCTATATTGATGTATAACTATATCTCTGACAGAAAATGCACAATCTTTGTATAGTTTCACAAGACAGTATTATCCAAAGTGTTCACGTAACACAGCTCTGTTTACTGCGTCTCTATTTAAATTCCATATTTATTTGTACATACATTGTTTTATCTAGATTGTCTTGTTCCACTTTTTGCTTTGGCAATGTAAACGTACGTTTACTCATGCCAATAAAGCTGAATTGAGAGAGAGAGAGAGAGAGAGAGAGAGAGAGAGACAGAGACAGAGACAGAGACAGAGAGGAATGAATGAATAGACATAATGTATTCTCCATTGCAGTCTAGGCCAAAAATGAAGAGATATTGAAGCCAACAGCACGTCACATCATGACTACCGATGTATGAATTAGATAGAGAGACCAAGAGAGAATAGTACTGAGAGAGAGAGAGAGAGACACACACACACACACACACACACACACACACACACACACACACACACACAGAGAGAGGGAGCACACTCACGCACGCATTCGTGTCAGTCTGAACACTTGAGTGTATACTGTATAGTGTATACTACTCCAGTATACTGTATATCTAGTATATACTACTACAGTATAGTGTATATAATATCCGATCTACAAGCATGCGTATAGATAGATCTACAAGCTATTTATTCTGCATTGTTCACAAATCACTTGACAAACGACAGCGTGGACAGTCTTCAGATCTGAACACCAGATTGGAGAAATAAATCAGATTTGCAATTCTCTGGACGAGGCCTTGTGTCATGGTGGGGGGGGGGGGGGGGAGGGGAGAGGGGGCTGGGGTAGAGTGAGCACAGAGTTGACAGCATGCAGAGAGAGAGAGAGAGAGAGGGGGGGGGGCTGGGGTAGAGTGAGCACAGAGATGACAGCATGCAGAGAGAGAGAGAGAGGGGGGGGCTGGGGTAGAGTGAGCACAGAGATGACAGCATGCAGAGAGAGAGAGAGAGAGAGAGAGAGAGAGGGGGAGGGGGGGGCTGGGGTAGAGTGAGCACAGAGATGACAGCATGCAGAGAGAGAGAGAGGGGGGAGGGGGACGACACCACAGGAAATATCTGAATGGGAAGATAAGGTGGAGGATGGGTGGATGAGTTAAGATAAGGTGGAGGTATAGCTGCTTTAGCAGACAGTTTGAGAGGTGGTGGAGTTAGCTGCTTTTGCAGACAGTTTGAGAGGTGGTGGAGTTAGATGCTTTAGCAGACAGTTTGAGCGGTGGAGAGGTGGTGGGGTTAGCTGCTTTAGCAGACAGTTTGGTTCAAAAACCAAAAATTGTAGATCTACAAGCTGTGTAATAATATTGTTGCTATGTTCTTTAAATCATTTTTAGTAAAATGTAATTGCTTTCATCGCAAACCTGCATTTCCAAAGGGATCCAATGTGTTTGTGAAGGTAAATGGTTCGTGACTAATTTCCATCCTAAGGGATATTCCTTCAGGCACCAGACCGCCCTCCACTCAACCGCTCAAGGCCCAGATGCCACTTTTATACATCATTCTTTTATTGAAAGTGAACTGAAAAAAAAAAAAAGCCACGCTCTCTACTGTAAAATATCTTGACAGTAATTGTTGGCGGCTGACAGCCGTTTCCCAGTGCATTGATCAACCCGGCATGCAGTCACATTTAAAGGACTTGCGTTCAAACACAATAATGCTCAAGTTTAACTTAGACTGGAAAAGAAGCACCGATCAGAACCGCTCAAAGTGTACAGTCTGTACTTACACTAGAGGTCCATCTGTACAGTCTGAACTGAACTGTCTTATAGAGGTCCATCTGTACAGTCTGAACTGAACTGTCTTATAGAGGTCCATCTGTACAGTCTGAACTGAACTGTCTTATAGAGGTCCATCTGTACAGTCTGAACTGTCTTATAGAGGTCCATCTGTACAGTCTGAACTGAACTGTCTTATAGAGGTCCATCTGTACAGTCTGAACTGTCTTATAGAGGTCCATCTGTACAGTCTGAACTGAACTGTCTTATAGAGGTCCATCTGTACAGTCTGAACCGGGAAAATCTGCTTCCATGCCCCTATACTTCATGGAACACTCCACAACAACCACTAAAAATTAACACCCCAATATCCTATGGACAATTTCATAACCTGCTTTTTAAACCCCCCCTACCTCAATATGTAATTGTTTTTAACGTATTCACTTTCAGTTGCTTTATTTAACTATTTTTGTGTTTTTATATCTGTGTGTATATATATATGTGTGATCTCGGCAGCATTGCAAATGAGGGTGAACCTCAGGGTGAACTGAATATATAAAGGTTTCAATCAATCAATCAATCAATCAACATCCGTCACCAAAACATCAATACAAACGCCATGTGGCTCCTACAGTAATTATATTATATTGTACTATTATACAGTGCCCGGGGGGGGCAGTCATTGGGCTATAAAGTGTCTCTTGCTCATGGACACTTTTGGGGGATCTGAACCGGAGACCATCAATCTGTTTTCCCAGATGGCCTCTCTATAACGTTCCAATTTCCAAATGCCAAAAAAACACAATTCAAATTGTAATATCTCTGCGTGACAAGCAATCGTCAATTTAACGTGTAATGTGTCATTTCACATCAAGGCTCATTATTTATTCTGTATCTGAGCCACGGACCACCTTTTGATGACATATAGGGCTGTATTTGGCGTGTCTTAAGGACCAGGTCTTATTCCCTAACTTGAGTAAACTAAAGACCTGGAGGCGTGATCAATGCTCTTTGGCCACTCAGAATAGCCAAATGGCATTGATCACGCCTCCAGGTCTTTAGTTTACTCAAGTTAGGGAATAAGACCTGGTACTTAAGACACGCAAAATACAGACCTTAGCCTCTCCCACCCAAAACGTAGAATATTCTGTTGTCGTTGGATAAGATTTTGTCCACAATAACAGGCAAACATTGATGAAAATAACAATTATTCCATATTCTCTAATAGGTGTAGACTTCTTTAGCGTAAAATGTGTTAAGGGTCCATTTTGGTTACCAACTCTCCATCGTTTATAGCTGCATGGGGACCACCTTACTTTACTGTACTGCAGTGCCGGTTCTAGGCCTTTTGTGGCCCCAAGCGACATATTTTTATGAGGCCCCCTCCTGCCTTGCCACGCCGGGGGGGGGGGGGGTCCTGGGGGGCGGGGCCCAGAAAAATGTGCAAATTTGCCATGAAAATGCTTCAATCTGGTGCACTTTGAGATCAAAATTAAGAGATACATAAAAAAAAATCTTCTCCCTGTGACGAGGCCCCCTCAGTGGTTGAGGCCCTAGGCGACCACTTAGTTCGCCTATGCCTAGAACCGGCCCTGCTGTACTGGAACCACACATCCTGATGTTCTAAGTTGTGTGTGTTCTTGTTCCGATCCCCCAGACTGGAACCAGACGTCGTACGGGCCCATCCCGCCCAAGGAGAACCAGCAGTCGGACATGATCCTGCCCATCGTCCTGCAGCACCTCTGTCCCTCCTACATCTCCTTCTTCGGCCTGGGCGCCGTGTCGGCCGCCGTCATGTCCTCCGCGGACTCCTCCATCCTGTCGGCCAGCTCCATGTTCGCCCGGAACATCTACCAGATGGCCTTCAGACAGTCTGTGAGTATATAGCCTGGCCTTCAAGACAGTCTGTGAGTAGATCTAAACATCTATACCAGCTGGCCTTCAGACAGTCTGTGAGTATAGCCTGGCCTTCAGACAGTCTGTGAGTAGATCTAAACATCTACCAGATGGCCTTCAGACAGTCTGTGAGTAGTCTGTGTGGCTTCACCCCGGCCTGTCAGCTGATCGATCACACAGTGTCACACGATCACATTACACCTAGCTACATGTTTAAAGGTAGAGTAAGTGATTTAACTTAATTCAAATATCACTTTTTTTTTTTGTTTTGTTGTGATAATCCTCTCTACTATAGAGTGTGCTGACCATATAAGGAGTTCCTCCCTGTCCCCGCAGTTAACCCCTGGGGGTCAAAAAACCGTAGGTTTCGTTTTTGACTCTCTATCCTGATTGGACGAAGGCTTAGGTCCCACAGCCAAAAACGAAACCTAAGGTTTTTTGAGTGAAATCACTTACTCTACCTTTAAGCATTTATTTCATATTTATACATGTCGATTTCAACCCTCTCTCTCTCTCTGTCTCTCTCTCTCTCTCTCTCTCTCTCCGTGCAGGCGTCGGACCGTGAGATCGTGTGGGTGATGCGCATCACCATCTTCGTGTTCGGGGCGGCGGCCACGGCCATGGCGCTGCTGACGGGCACCGTGTACGGCCTGTGGTACCTCAGCTCTGACCTGGTGTACGTCATCATCTTCCCCCAGCTGCTCTGCGTCCTGTTCGTCAAGGGGACCAACACCTACGGATCCGTGGCCGGGTAATATATATATATACGCAACGTCGATGTTACTGTACATTACACCCCCCTGTTTAGACCTGAGGACGATTCTACAACATTGTCTTCTATAAATCATGACAGTTTTCTGAAAAACGCTATGTTTCTATATGTCAGTGGTTCTCACACATTTTCATGTCTGTCAAGGACCCCCAAAGATATATGTAATAGGCCGCCGACCCCCATCTGAAAATATATATTCTGGAAAAAATAAGAATATTTTCATGATTTGCAACACATTTTCACGCTTTCTCAAAAGTATAGCAGACCTACAAGCTTGCAGGTCTGCTACTTTTGAAAGTGGCCTAAAACTTTGAATTATATATATTATTTCACAGTGGACAGTGGACAGTGGGGGGGTCCCTGGAACAAAATATTTTTAAGTAAATTATGTAAAAAGTGGGCTTTACATTATATTTGGGGGTCCTTGACATGATTAGAGTTTGAGAATCACTGACATGGAAACATAATAGGGATTTTCAGAAAACTAGATAGAAACTGCTATTTTCTAAACATTTTTAATGCAAGTATACTTTCTGCTTTTGGAGCTTTAAGTACATTTTGATGTACTAATAAAGAGTATTTCTCCAGGTACATCTTTGGCCTGCTGCTGCGTATCGGAGGCGGGGAGCCGTACCTCTACCTCCCGCCGTTCATCTACTACCCCGGATACTACTACGAGGACAAGATCAACCCGCTCACCGACGCCGTGAGTCCAACCGCTTATCCGTAGCCGGGTCGCGGGGGCAACAGCTCCACCAGAGCAGCTCCAGACTTCCCTCTCCCAATGCAGAGCAACATTATAGTGACTTCCTCCTGGGGGGGGATCCCGAGACGTTCCAAAGGCCAGTGAGTCGATGTGTTTCCTCCAACTGCGCCTTGGTCTGTCCCGGGGTCTCCTCCCAGTGGGAGGGGGGGGGGGGGGGGGGGGGGTCGAGGACCTCCCTATAGGGAGACGCTCGAGAGGCATCCTATAACCAGATGCCCAAACCACCTAATCTGGCTCCTGATTAGATTACGTTCATTGCTTGTATAACCGCTCGTATACTGCACATATAGAATCAAGGATTAAAAACACAGTAAAGTCATAGACTTCATTCCAAAGTGTTGACTTAATGTCCTCCCCGTGTGCTCCATCCGTCCAGGTAGAGCACACCTTCGTGCAGCAGCGCTTCCCCTTCAAGACGGTGTCCATGCTGGCCTCCCTGGTGGCCAACATGCTGACCTCCTACCTCACCAAGTACCTGTTCGAGAGCGGCACGTGGCACCACCGCTACGACTTCCTGGACGCCGTGGTGTCCAAGAACAGCGGAGAGATCATGGACAAGACCACGCTGGTGGGATCTAACCAGGTGTGTATACCTGTATAGCGTACGGAACCGGCCACTATAGGGGCCGCTGTAGATCCAACCAGGTGTGGAGTTTACCGGCTGTTACTGTGTATACCGGCAGGTTACTGGCTGTTATACCGGCAGTTTACCGGCTGTTACCGTGTATACCGGCAGTTTACCGGCTCCCCCCGGCAGTACCGTTTCTGGAATATGCACTCGCTGCTTCTGCACAATTTGAAATACTTGAGCAAAAGTACTTATAGTTACTTTACGCAACTGCCAAACTCTATGTGTGAGGAACGCATCTATTTATTTTCTTCTTAAATGTTTTGAAACTTTAATAACATGTTATATTAAGATTATAGCAGGATGAACCGTTTACCCGTTGTTTTAACCCTTTCACAACCAGGACAACATCATCCTGTCGGAGATGGCGCCGGTCAAGCCCATCCTGGGGGGCGGGGCCTCTCTGGCCGGGACCTTCACCAACGTGGCCAGTCTCGACGACGAAGACGAGGACCTCAGCCCCGACGACACCTTCAAACAGGAGGAGGAGTAGGAGGAGTAGGAGGAGACGACACCTTCAACCAGGAAGAGGAGGAAGAGGAGTAGGAGGAGGAGGAGGAGGAGGAGGAAGAGGAGGAGACGACACCTTCAACCAGGAAGAGGAGGAAGAGGAGGAGGAGGAGGAGGAGGAGACGACACCTTCAACCAGGAAGAGTAGGAGGAGGAGGAGGAGGAGGAGGAGGAAGAGGAAGAGGAGGAGGAGGAGGAGGAGGAGGAGGAGGAGGAGGGGGAGGAGGAGGAGGAGGAGACGACACCTTCAACCAGGAACAGTAGGAGGAGGAGGAGGAGGAGGAGGAGGAGGAGGAGGAGGAGGAGGAGGAGAAAAAACGGAACACCAGGGATTTGAAGAAGGACGAGTGAGGTTCTTTGGGGAGCCAAATCGGTGGCCAAATCCATGTTAGAAAAAAATATATATATATTATATTTGGCTTCCAGGTGACTCCACGACCGTGTTCTGTGCCAATGATGAAGCGGGGCTGCCTTCCCTTCTTTTATTTTTGTTTACATTCCTTCTTCTCGCAGAACCAACAAGGAAGTTGACTTGCTCACAGCAGAAGCCAGATGATTGGTCCGTCCCGTCCCAAGCCAGACCAATCACAACAAGTCGTCGTGTGTGTGTTTTAAGTGCTAAAGACTTCTTCCTCTCTCGTTCTCTCAAAGGCCCCTTTTCACCACCAGAGTTAAACCGGCTCAGTCCTTTCCCCACCTGTTAAACCGGTTCAGTCCTTTCACCTCCAGTTAAACCGGTTCAGTCCTTTCACCTCCAGTTAAACCGGCTCAGTCCTTTCCCCACCAGTTAAACCGGTTCAGTCCTTTCCTCACCAGTTAAACCGGTTCAGTCCTTTCACCTCCAGTTAAACTGGTTCAGTCCTTTATCACCAGTTAAACCGGTTCAGTCCTTTCACCTCCAGTTAAACCGGTTCAGTCCATTCACCTCCAGTTAAACCGGTTCAGTCCTTTAGCACCAGTTAAACCAGTTTTCGGTTCCACTGAAAATGTATTGGTTCAGAATCCTATAAAAGTTGGTTTGGAACTGGAACAAAAGAAGGCTTTCAGTTCCGTGAAAAGCACCGACGGTTTAAGAATCTAGAACGGAACCAGTTCTGGAACCAACGTTCTGTCGGTGGAAAAGGAAAAAGTTCTGGAACCAAAGGTTTCTGTTGGTGGAAAAGGGGCCAAGAAGAAATACCGCCGCCACTGTTTTTGAGTTTGTTTTAAAGTGCTGCTTACCGTGAAAGGAAGGATTGTTTTTATTTTATTTTATTTTTAAGCCAAGCAACGAGCAAGAGGCCAACGGACACCGACAGCTCACTTTATGGAGCGTTCCACAAAATGGATGCCGTGAGTTAGACGAGAACTGTGCAATATCTATTGAAGTATATGTCTATGTGATTATCGTGTGTGTGTGTGTGTGCGTGCGTGCGTGCCTGCGTGCGTGCGTGTGTACTTATGGTTGTGAGGTCCAATCGTCCTCACAAGAGAAATGGTTGTTTATCAAGGTGACGTTAAAAAAGGCTTTTAGTTTTACGCCTGCAATTACGGAAATAATGTGTGTGTGTGTGTGCGCGCGCGTGTGTGTGTGTGGGTGTGCACACGCTCACATTTGCGTGACGATAGATCGCCATCCAGACAGTCTGCTTTGAGTTGAACCTCTTTAAGCGTAGAACACATTTTATTAATAGAGCAATAATATTTTTTTATGGTCCAAGTTGTACATAATTATTGAGCTGTAGCTACATTATAATGATTTAAAGTATTTAAAACTAGATCTTTCTTTAAAGATGGAGTGCCACGATTTTTTCCCACCTTAAAACATGAACATCAGGTATTATTACAATTTAAGGGGGAAGAACTTTTTCCAAAAGTGTACAGTATTTGTTAAAATCATGCTTTTATGTGGACACGCCCACCAGTTCATTACGTATGCCTGGTTTGCCTGGTGGGTGGTGATGGGTGATGGGTGGTGATCCACCTGAACTGAAGCCGCACCCACAGCTGTAGTTGTATTGATAAAAGGGGAGGGGTTAGGGGAGGGGCTGATAATGTGATGTCACTATATTACTGTTTATTTCATTGGCCCCGTTTGACTGTCAAGGGTTCATCCTCCAGGAAGAAACCCTAAATACAAAGTTAATACACCAGTGCACATAAAAACAACTCCAGGGTGTCTAATTAAGTATACTGTCACCTCATAGACACATGAAAAACTGGAAAAATACAAAAATTGTGGCACTCCATCTTTAAGTACTTGACGACCAATAGATCTTCTTAACATGATTTGTGTTTTTAGCTCACCAGCGCTGGTTTATATGCTGTACAATCAGTTATTATACGCTGTATGTCACCTTGATAAAAAAATATATATCAGGCAAAATGGAAAATCTATATCAGATTATTTATATTTTATTTTTTTGAACATGTGCCAAAACCTTGTTCCCGTGTATGCTGTGGATGCATGTGTTATCGTTTGAGGTCTGGAGGCGTCGCAACGCAAAGGTTGAAAAATGGTGTCGTAAACATTGTGTGGTGTATATATATACGGAGAGTGCTGCACACTAAAATCTGGTACAAATGGAACCAAATGGACCCTTATTTGTGTGTGTGTGTGTGACTGTGTGTGTGTGTGTGTGTGTGTGTGTGACTGTGTGTGTGTGTGTGTGTGTGTGTGTGTGTGTGTGTGTGTGTGTGTGTGTGTGTGTGTGTGTGTGTGTGTGTGTGTATGTGTGTGTGCGCGTGCGCGTGCACAACTACAACATGACGTAACAGTTAGCATCCTCTCCTGACCCGGATCATAAACCTGGAAAAGGAACGCTTCCCAGACCAAGTATAAAGTGGTGGTTTGTGTTGCATATTGACCGGCTGTCAGGCAGCAGTATCAGCTTAGCAGAGGGAGGCGGAGGGAGGGAGGGAGGGAGGGAGGGAGGGGGAGGGGGGAGCGGGAGGGGGACGTATTGTTCCTTTGGGGGACGTGGGCGTCGACAGCCGACCGCTCCGTCCAGTCGGTCGCCATCGATCCGTCCAATCCCTCAGCAGCAGCCGCTGCTCGGCCCCTGCCGGACATTTCATCAGCACGCCACTCTCTGAAGAGCTTAACCCTGCAAAACCCGGGTTAATTTCTACTGATTTCAACCTTACTACTACTTTTTACTACTGGGACTTATCAGAGGAAATTATGTAAAAAAAATATATATTATTAAAACTTTTTGCATATTTTATGCACATTTATAATAATTATTAAAATAATAATAATAAATTAATAATTTACATTTGGGGGGATATCTTTCACAATAATGCATAAAACAGCTTCCGTTTCCACTGCTGCAAGTCACTTGAGAAAATCAGGTCGTTTTGTTCGGAGGCCGTGCGACATAATTCTAAATTCATATGGGGAATTTTGATTTCCTTGACATGAAATAGTTTGAGAACCACTAACACAGAAACATAGGGTTTTAACTATAGGGGTGTCCCCATTCACTTTTATCCGATCCCACAATTTCTGTGTTAGCCGATACCGAATACCGAAACAAGAGAACAATAGAAAAATAATAAAGATCTTATTTTGAAGTCCATCGACCGGGAATAGTGTTTACAGCTATCTAGATATATATCTCGTGTTGTGTTTATATAGCAGACTCCTCACTCAAATGTGCACTTGCAGTTTGGGGCAACTCCAAAGCAAACTCCACATGCCCCAACATTTTATTTACCATGCCATAGTTTCAACCCCTTATTACCCCTGTGTCGGATCGCTGGTTAGACTGGCATATTCGCCGATAATATGACCCGATATGACCAAATAAGGGCCAATCCGATACTTTTCAGATACCGATACAGTATCGGGACATCTCTAGTTTTAACCCTGTGAGAACCACTGACATACATGAGGATTTTCAGAAAACGTTTAGGATTTAAAATACTTTTTTTAGAATCGGCCTCAGTCCTAAATGGGTTAACTGTGTTTTCTCTCCAGTGTTGTGGTTTGTGCGTACGTGCGTGCGTGTGTGTGTGCGTGCGTGTGTGACTGTGTGCGTGGCGTGCACGTGTGAGAACCTAATCAGCTTCAATGTACTCAATCGCTTTAATTTAAAGGGGGTCACTTCGATGGTGTGATGTCATGTGCGAACGGTCGAGTGAACAGCACTCAAACATCTTTTTTGAAAACCTTTTGTCTCGCTGCAATCAACTAACAGAGGCTAAATGAACCCTCTCCACTCACAGCCTCGTTCATTAGCTCAAAGTCCTGCCAACAGCTGCTATACACTCTACCACTCGCATGCAGGTCATGAAGTGATTTCCAAAGAGCACTTCAACTGTCTCAAACACAAACAGAAGGAATCATGGCTGCAAACACTGAGTTTATGTGGGCTTAGGGGCTAATGCTGCCTCCCCCTGGCCAGCCGGGGAGCCTGGTGGAGGGGAAAGGAACTGGTTGGAATAACGTGTGTTCGTTCCACGCGCTACGTCCGACCAGGGAACCCCCCCCCCCCCCCCCCCATGTCAGGTGATGAAACGCGGCCTGCTCACTATACCTCATGCATTGAAGGAAACGTGAGCTCAGTTCGGGGCTCCCCCCAGGTTGGCAGAGGGAGAGTATAGCGACCCAGGATCACAGTTGGCAGGCAGTTGGCACCAGGTGAAAAATGGATTCCAAAATCATCAAAATAAAAATAAAACCACGCAGGTGTTACCAATGATACTAATGAAGGCTCTGTTCCGTTCAGGTCAAACGGAGTCAAGCTTGTTGGCTCACTGGAAACACTGGTGGTCCCGGGACCCTCACTGGAGACACTGGTGGTCCCGGGACCCTCACAGGAGACACTGGTGGTCCCGGGACCCTCACTGGAGACACTGGTGGTCCCGGGACCCTCACTGTAAACACTGGTGGTCCCGGAACCCTCACTGGCGACACTGGTGGTCCCGGGACCCTCACTGGAGACACTGGAGGTCCCGGGACCCTCACTGGAGACACTGGTGGTCCCGGGACCCTCACTGGAGACACTGGTGGTCCAGGGACCCTCATGGTTCCTTGAGAGGGTTCTCAACGGGCTTGAAAATTAAGGCCCGGCCATAACTGCGCCCTAAGTGGGCCCTAACTGGCCCGGCCCGACTGATTAGCATAGATTTTCTACCCGTCATGGCCCTAAAGCATTGGGTTATTGGCGTAGGGTCGGGCCGAGCAAAAGTGAAACGCCAGTCATAAATACACACACAGACAGTATAGAATTATTATTATTATAAAAGATTCAAAATATTATTTATTTCATTGAGCCGAGACCCAGCCCGGCCCGTCGGGTTCGGTCAGAATTTGAGAACTCTATAGGCCTACTCTGTATACAGGTCCATTTGGTTCCATTTGTACACTCTCAGAGTCACAGACCTGTAAGGGTCCATTTGGTTCCATGTGTTACACTCTCAGAGACAGTCACAGACCTGTAAGGGTCCATTTGGTTCCATGTGTTACACTCTCAGAGTCACAGACCTGTAAGGGTCCATTTGGTTACACGTGTGTTACACTCTCAGAGTCACAGACCTGTAAGGGTCCATTTGGTTACATGTGTTACACTCTCAGAGTTATGGAGTTCCTTGAAATTAAAACGTTTGAGAACCACACTGTGCAGCTTGCACTAAATGGAACAGAGCCTTCGTTAGAGACTCATTGGTAACATCTGTGAAGGCAGTGTGGCAGGCAGAGAGCTGTTGTGCACAGAGAGCCTGCATGCAGTGTTGTTTTTGGCAGCAGATTTCTATTTTAGTTTAGTCATATAGTCTTTGGACTGAAACTTCATTTAGTTTTAGTCACCTGGAATGTTTTAGTGTTTAGTTTTAGTCGACTAAATGTCATGCGATTTCAGTCGACTAAATCTACAGTTGATTTAGTCGACTAAAATATATTTTGGCGGGGCTTGATGCCGTTGTAATGACAGATTTTACACTTGCTGAAAATAGCCGATCCACAAGCGCACAACGCGTCACGCTGAGCTTGTAGATCTGCTATTTCCAGCATGCAACCAAGTGTAAAATGACTTATACTGGACCTCTTGTCCACTAGTCCCTTCCTAACATTTCAGTCTAGTTTGCATTTAGTTTCCATTTAGTTTTAGTCGACGAAAACAACACTGGAGCTATTCAGAGCAGGACAACGGTGGATGTTTTCAAACAAAGACAAAGAGGATATACACGTATACAACAACCCCAGCAGTCCGTACAGGTGCAATATTGGTGAGTTAAAGTTTACAGTGGTTTAATTCAAAAAGATCACCAGGTCATTTCTGTGACCACCTGTCAATGGAGGGGATGCCGCTATAGCTATATTCTGTAAGTTGTTGTTTTTTTTGTCCAGATATAATTTAGTGGAGACCATTTTAAAAGCTGTTATGATGGAAGAACATGTAACCAAATGACTGGTCCCACCTGTAATCAGGGCTCGTCGGTCTTCACCATTATGCTAGCTTGTTGTGGTCATTTTTGTCAAGATTATTATTATTTTTGGCCACGGGAAACATATAGGCCTAAAGATCTATAGCCCTGAATGACCATAACAGTCTGTAACTCTTGAGTGTGCACATGGAACCAAATGGACCTGTAACCCTTACGTGTCCATTTGGTTACATTTTTACCCTCTCACAGTTATAAGGGGGTCCTTGCTAATAAAACATGCGAGAACCACTATAGTAGGCTACTAGTTGGTTCTCAACATAGTGTCAGTAAATCAGAGTGATGTATTGTCACAATTATTGTGACGAAAACCTGGCATTCAGTAATGTGGTCTTATCAAAATGAGAACATCATTCATGGTGTGTAAAACAAGGACAAGTCTTTACCACTTTATCACATGTTGGTGACCCCCCCATGACCCCAGTAGGGTAAAATAGCAGATCTACAAGTTTTACAACGCGTCGCTTCGCACCGCGTTATGAGCTTGTAAATTGTATTGATGAGTCCTGCCTGTAATGAAATGAAAAGAAAAAGGCTTGTTGTGGGGAACAGAAACGGCCTCGATCAATTCCAATTTATTTATTATTTAGAGAATGGTTGCCATGTTGGAGGGGCTATGGTTGATAAGCCAGGGGAGTGGTCACGCTAATGAACAGACCTCGATTTCACGTGGATGGATGGATGGATGGATGGATGGATGGATGGATGGATGGATGGATGGATGGATGCTGGGGTGGGTGGTGGTTGCCACTGGTTGCTGGGGTGATGCTATGCAACTCGCAAAGGTGTGTGTGTGTGTGTGTGTGTGTGTGTGTGTGTGTGTGTGTGTGTGTGTGTGTGTGTGTGTGTGTGTGTGTGTGTGTGTGTGTGTGTGTGTGTGTGTGTGTGTGTGTGTGTGTGTGTGTGTGTGTGTGTGTGAGTGACACAGTAAAAGTCCTACTGTCTCCTGGACAGTAGATATATAACACCTCATGTCTCCTGGACAGTAGAAGGGAAACGTGTGAGTGCCGAAGCTTTTGTGTTGAAATCAGTGGTTCTCAACCTGTGGGCCGGGACCCTGACTGGTGGGCCGCGAGGATATTATAAGTGGGCCCCCCCAAATATCGGTAATACCTGTATTGTTTTTGAGGGGCACTAGCCCCTCCTAACTATATCCAGCTTTTAAATGTATGTTCATGTTCTCAAACTTTGTCCTCACGCACGACAGTGAATGGAGAATTTTGACGTGTCTGGAGCAAATAAGCATATAGTGTCTATTTTACGTCATGTCATGATGTGATGTACGATGATGAGAGTGCCCCTCACTTCACACGGGTGTGATTTTTGTTTTGTTTGTCTGTATGTGTTTGGGGAACTGTTGAGACGGTTGAGAGAGCCACTGTGTGTAAAATCACTGTAAACAATTCTTTATAAATTATAGTAAATATGAAAAAAGAGAGAACAAAATGTCAGCCATTGGCCTGACGGACATAATGGTATATTTGTTGGTTTCATGTTGTAAAATGCGACGATATTGTTGTATATTTTTGTTGTGATATAAATGTATAAACACCGTACGGAGAAAAACATACATGCATATTATTATGAAACCATGTCCACTTTATAATGCACTGTTAACGATGCTATGTGTCTTTGGTGACAGTGAAATCGCAGCTAATTTATTGATTTGAATTATTGATTGATTGATTGATTTATTTATTTAATCATGCGGTGTCCATGAGAATATAAGTAATAATAAACGTGGGGTCAGTGGAATAAATGATATAATTTATTACATGGATGAATTGTTTCTGACTATATTGCTGTCCTTTTCTACATGTATCCGTTTGGTTCAAGCTCTGTTTTATAGCGGGTATATTCCCATGCAGGGACGTGCACACATAGACATCAAAGGGGGCTTCAGCCCCTGCCCTTTTACCTGTCTGTAAAACAACTGCCCTCTCCACACCACGAATGTAGCATTTACTCCTTTCCTTCCATCATGCCATGTTGCCAGAAGGCAGCATTCGGAAGAATAGCTTTTCTCCCCCGAAGTCTCCTGACCTTTGAACACAGTATTTGCGTCAAAACAAATTTGTTTAGAAATGACATGATTTCTCTCCTGCATTAGGTTAAATAATAAATATTGCATAAGGTTTCATCAGAAGTCTATTCTTAGGGCGGCTGTGCATGGCTCAGGAGGTAGAGCCGGTCGTCCAATGATCCGTGGGTCGGCGGTTGGAATCCCGGCTCCTCCTCCTCCTGTCCACATGTCGAAGTGTCCATGGGCAGGACGACACTGAAACCCACGTTGCCTCCAATGAGTCGGTCGGCGCGTGAGCTCGCCATTAACCATTGTAATGTAAAGTGCTTTGAGCACTTGGAAAAGCGCTATAAAAATGCAATTATTGTCGTATAAGGATTGTGTTGTTTCGTTGTCTCTGTGTGGTCGTTATACCTTCACCTTTTGGCGTGAACTAATGAGAACGTGCGCTCGCCAAGGTTGTTCGGCTCGCCTGTAATTAGATTGAGTAACAGCTGTGTGTGTGTGTGTGTGTGTGTGTGTTGTCTAAAGTGACCGATGGTTCTGACCCTGTCTCCACCAGTATGTGACAGGCCAGTATAGACTGCTATAGCGGTCTCGTTTAACCCAATCTGACCTGAGATCAGATTCATACGAGGTTTCCACTGGACACACACTGGTCTGATGAACCCATTCTGACCTGAGATCAGATTCTAAAAATGTCAGTCGTTCTTCGATTTTTCAAAAATAGCAGACCTACAAGCTCGTAGCGCGCCACTCGGTGGCGCGCTATGAGCTTGTAGATCTGCTATTTTTCAATAGCTAAAGCACAACATGATGCTAACACCAAAATGGGTTCCCATTCAGAATGGGTTAATGACCCGACATCCGCAAACATTATACACACACACACACACACACACACACACACACACACACACACACACACACACACACACACACACACACACACACACACACACACACACACACACACAGCCATCCTTATAGGGCTTTTAAAAACATGAAATAAAAGGAATGAGGAATCTCCCTGGGCTGTATAATATGCAATGGTTCTCAAAACACTTTCATGTCAATTAATGTGGCGTGACTCGCGTGAGTATAGGGACTAGTTGAGGTTTTGAGGGGGGTGGAGGTAGAAGTGTGACTTGGGCAACAGCCCAGCTTTAATGATCTTAAATCCCTTTATTTTAAATTTGTTTTGTAGTAATAGTATACAACATAAACATTAAAGAATATAACTTTATAGTTATTACTGTACAATAGTTTAAAACAGTTGTCATGTTGCACACATTGCTTAAAATCGCTCTTGTTTGCGCCACCCTCGTTGAAAACAATGTATTTCCAACTCCAGCTTGTCCCAGTTCAGGGGCTGCGTGAACAGCACTCGAGCGCTCGGTTTCTGCCCCCTCTATATCGCAACTCTTCTATTAGATGGCTCTGGCCCAGCCTATGTGTGGGACCGGTGTTCAAAAGTGTGAGGTTAAAAGATTAAATGAAATGCATAACATCGTTAACAAGGGGTTTAGTAATAGTATAGTATATAGGGCAACATACATGGACATTCACGTCGCCCAGAATCAGAGCTTGGTCGTATAGTTAAGTTGTGGTGTTGGTGAGGAATGCGGAAAATTGAGCTATAAAGTCCTTGTGATACTTTGGTGATCGGTATCAATTAAAAGTGGGCTTACAGAGTCTACTTTGATCACTTGCACCTCAAAGCTGGTGTAACTCTGCTGTAATGTTGTCAGTCCTGCATGGGTTCTGTGTGGATTCCTTTATAATTAGAGCTTATATCTGTCATGGTACAAAGACCTCAGAGGGAGAACGACAGGATGTTGTAATAGTTGGCATAGTTGCTGTCGGGTGGAAACCCATTTATATAAAAAGAAAACGTTGTTCTTCCAATGTTTCAGTTACAACTACTCCACAATCTCCCAATGCTAGAGTCTGGAACTGCACTACACATCCAAACAAGGAAGCTGACATTTTCCGTTCACGTCGAAATATAGAAATATCTTTACATTTTATTTCTTTATTTCCATTTCTTCTAAGCAGCAGGCTAATTATGCTTAGATGATTTTTATTAATTTATTAAGGATAAATGTACACTACTGTAAAATAAGTGGGAAGGACGCTCCACTCCCGCTTGATATTTTCCTCATGATCAGAGCTTCCGTTGCTCCAGACTGTATGACGGAAGCATTTATATTTTACTCGTGATCAGAGCTTCCGTTGCTCCAGACTGTACGACGGAAGCATTTATATTTTACTCATGATCGTAGCTTCTGTTGCTCCAGACTGTATGACGGAGGCATTTATATTTGAATCCAGAGCTTCCGTTGCTCCAGACTGTATGACGGAAGCATTTATATTTTACTCATGATCAGAGCTTCCGTTGCTCCAGACTGTATGACGGAAGCATTTATATTTTACTCATGATCAGAGCTTCCGTTGCTCCAGACTGTATGACGGAAGCATTTATATTTTACTCATGATCAGAGCTTCCGTTGCTCCAGACTGTATGACGGAGGCATTTATATTTGAATCCAGAGCTTCCGTTGCTCCAGACTGTATGACGGAAGCATTTATATTTTACTCATGATCGTAGCTTCTGTTGCTCCAGACTGTATGACGGAAGCATTTATATTTTACTCATGATCGTAGCTTCTGTTGCTCCAGACTGTATGACGGAAGCATTTATATTTTACTCATGATCAGAGCTTCCGTTGCTCCAGACTGTACGACGGAAGCATTTATATTGTACTCATGATCGTATAGCTTCTGTTGCTATATTTGAATCCAGAGCTTCCGTTGCTCCAGCCTGTGTGACGGAAGCATTTGAATTGTGAACATTGCGAGAGGCAACAGTCTGGCAACGCGAGGCCAATCAGAGAGTGAAAGATGTCCGATAGTTATTAGTGTAAGTGTCACAGTAAGCCGCCATGCAAGCGCTGACTCATGATTTGTCTGCGGGCGACAGAGCTGGGATTGGGTCCGTTGTTTGGCGAGAAAGCTTCACGCGTTACACGTATACGTATACATTAAAAAGTCCAGTCAGTAAATCAGACAGTCTGGGAGGAGGCCAATTATGTAGACTTGTTCTGTCATGTGCAAATGGATGGGTGTGTGTGTGTGTGTGTGTGTGTGTGTGTGTGTGTGTGTGTGTGTGTGTGTGTGTGTGTGTGTGTGTGTGTGTGTGTGTGTGTGTGTGTGTGTGTGTGTGTGTGTGTGTGTGTGTGTGTGTGTGTGTGTGTGTGTGTGTGTGTGTGTGTGTGTGTGCGCGTGTGCGTGTGCGTGTGGGAGAGTGCATGGTGGAAATGGACAGAAAAGAGAACGTATATCTGAGTCTGTCGGATTCCACGAAATAGGATAATAATTCCTCAATTCCTTTCAGCTTCATTCCGAGTGGACAATATATTCTTCCCATCACATTACTCGTCCCTTTGATAAGGCGTGCGTGCGTGAGTGTGCAGGCCTTACGGCTTGGCTCAGGGCAGAGAGTGGGACAACGGGGGGGTATACACGCTTGGTTTCGGCAGCGTGTGTGTGCGTCAACGCCGGGAGTTCAACTTCAGGACTGCGGGTGACAAACACATAGCCTTTATTAGTCACTATACATGTTTTAATCATCTAAAAGTCTATGTTAATCTCAGAGGTATTCTGTAGGGAAAGGGAATATAAACACAGCGTCTGATGTGGAATAATATCAAAGCTCCGACGGATAACACAGGATGAGTCAAGGAGTCACACAGAGTATTTCTATATAAGCATTGATACATTGCATATAGTTGGTTGATCAACTAATAGTTATTGATATATTGAATTATAGTTGATTGATCAACGCAGGAGAGAAAAGGCAGTATAGTGAACATATCAGCAGACCCCCACCCCCCTCCCTCAGCGTGGAATCTTTTCCTATATTGGAATCAATTTCTAATGAAAATTAACCTATGACCTTTGACCTTTAACCCTGATGAAAGTAATTAAAATGCCTGTAATATACATATTGTGATCATTAGAATGTCTCTAGAACATGTTTTTTTTTATTACTGTGAAAGATATCCCCCAAATGTAAATTATTAATTTTATTAACGCAGTGAGCACTTACTATGAGACCTAGCAGATCATGTCTGTCTGTCTGTCTGTGTGTCCCCCTTTTGTGCCCATATATGGAGCTGAGTGATTTGTTTGTGATTGATGCAACACATTCCATATTTGGACGTACTGTATAGCTGCGTTCGCTTCCCACGTTTGCGCGTCTTACTTGTTAGTATAAATGTGCATAAAATGTGCATACTTATTTTTTTACATAAAGTCCTAGTAGTACAAAATAGTAAGGTTGAATTAATCCAGGTGTTACAGGGTTAACACAATCCATGCCAGTACACTACAATAGAAACGCAGAACAGTTGCCATAGTTTCTATTGTAAAAAAAACAAAAGACGCACAGGGCGTTATAGTGCTTAAAACGTAACCTGTTCCTTGGCTTGGATTGGGTTAGGAAAGTACACAAATCCACCTACGCACCAAACGGAAGGCGGACAGCTATTGTTTTCCAATGGAAGGGAATCAGGCACCTTGCTGCTGTTAGCCTCGACAGCATTTATTAATTCCCTTCTCTCCGTCTGGGCTTGAGATCCAGGATGTTATCGAGGGAGGTGTTTGTTTGTTGTCATGGATGGAAACCAACTGTGTCAATATGGACTTTGTACAAAACGTCTTCTCTGTGAATAGAGAATAGTGTTGATGATGAGCCAAACTCTTCTCTAACTTCTTCAAATGACATGGTAATTAATGGTATCCATTAATATAAGTGACAGATGGCAGGCGGTAATTGGGGCAAATTTAATTTAATTTAATTTGTTGTAGTATACAACATGCTGTGTACTCGTACAAGGTACTTGTACGTGAATATGCAGTTGTACTTGAGATGTATTGTGTACGCCTGGAGTGTAATAGACTGACTGTCTATCAGCCACTGGAGACAGCTCATAGAGCAAGGTCGACTTGTTGCTGTCACGATCAGAGTCAGAGGTGTGTAGGACCCAAGCGCAGGACAAAGGCAGAGGATGAGGCAGACACAAGGCAGGTCGAGTGCACGGTGGTTTATTACCAAAAACCAGGTACAGGAACAAACACAGGAAACACGAGGAAACTAGGGAATACTAGGAGCAAGAAATAACACTGGGACTAGGAATATACAAGGAACCACGAGGAGCTAGAAATCACTGACAACAATTTACGAACCAACAAAGAACTGACAACACAAGGGCATACTTATAGACAAGGGATAACTAGACACAGGTGAACAAAACTCAAAATTAAGACGGGGATTGGCTGGGGGACTAAGAGGACACAGGTGGAAAACAAAGACTAATCACAATACAGGTAGACAAGGCAGGTACAGAACTACAGGGGCAGACAGGATGGCACAAAACAATACTACAAAATAAAAGGTACACAATAAACCATAACATGTCACGTACCGTGACAGTTGCTAGCTGTTGTTATTGTTATGTCTCAGTGGCACGTCATTAGGACACGGAGATCCAGGGCTATATATGATTATGTATTTGTTATGAAACTGTTCTAAGTATTGGACCCTCGTCTGGTTCTGGTGTGTGACGACCTGGTTGCTATTTCCATGGTACGGCGGCGGACAGACGGACAGGCCTGCTCCGGGAGAACAATAACATGACACGAGACTTGGTCACATTAAAACGTTAACACAGTTTATTACACATACAGAATCATATATAGCCCTGGATCTCCGTGTCCTAATGACGTGCCACTGAGACATAACAATAACAACAGCTAGCAACAAGTCGACCTTGCTCTATGAGCTGTCTCCAGTGGCTGATAGACAGTCAGTCTATTACACTCCAGGCGTACACAATACATCTCAAGTACACTGCATATTCACGTACAAGTACCTTGTATGAGTACACAGCATGTTGTATACTACAACATTATTTAAAACGCTTAAAGGACAACTTCAGCACTTTTCAACCTCTCTTCATATAATAGGTCCTCACTAATAAAAATGGCACGATTTCTTTCCTATATCAGTCTGTGTCTCATAGGAGGGCTGTGGGCAGTTTAGAAACCGTGTTCCAGTGACATCATCATTAGCCAGATTTTTCTTTTTTTTACAAAAATATTTAGATTTTCATTAACAACGATGGCATTTTTTTCAGGACTAGAATGCCTGCAGTTTCTATTCCCCATCGATGATGTCACTGGAAGACGGTTTCTGAACTGCCCACAGCCCTCCTATGAGACACAGACAGAGTAGAAAAAAATTGCACCATTTTTTCATGATTATTAGTGAGGACCTATTATATGAAGATAGGTTGAAAAGTGGTGAAGTGGTCCTTTAACGCTGCACTGTGTAACTTTTCATATTCTACCCCGGATTTGAACCCGGTGCTCCGGCCTGCTGAAATGTTTACTACTGAGCCAATAGAGCCAGTGTATAGTGTCCGCTTGCTCAGGGGATACATTTAATCTTGAGCTTCAGGTCAAAATGTGTGTCAAAGTCATTTTAGTCGACTAAATCTACGGTTGATTTAGTCGACTAAAATGTATTTCGGCGGGCCTTGATGCTGTCGTAATGGCTGATTTCACGCTTGCTGAACATAGCCGATCTACAAGCTCACAACGCGTCGTTGTGAGCTTGTAGATCTGCTATTTTCAGCATGCAACCAAGTGTAAAATGACCTATACTGGATCTCTTGTCCACTAGTCCCTTCCTGACATTTTAGTCTAGTTTTTATTTTTTGACAAAATTGTTGGTATAAGTCTTGGTTTTAGTCATCATAGCTTAGTTTTCATTTAGTTTCCATTTAGTTCAGTGAAAAAACGTAGTCGACGAACATTTTTCGTTTAGTTTTAGTCGACGAAATCAACACTGATAAATGTCTCGATAGATTAGAGGGTATAGACCAAATACAACCACCCAGATTCTATAAGTTATATTGTGTTAATTAACATACAAAATTATGTTTTTATTAATTTAAAAAGCCCTAGTTTAACTGGGGGGGAAAAAGTATTTAATAAGATGTTTCATTCATCATAATGTTAAATTATGTAGTATTTAATCCATTTTGACTCTACGAATGTCTTCTTTATCCTGACAGTTTTCTGAAAAAAAAACGTTCTCAAACATTTTCATGTCAAGGACCCCCAAAATTATATGTAATTGGCCGCCGACCCCCATCTGAAAATATGTTGTTCCAGGGACTCCCCCAGAAACACAGATTTGAGTTAAAAACGTTCACTCTGAAAGAATATGGCGATTTGCACCACATTTTCACGATTTTTCAAAAATAGCAGACCTACAAGCTTGTAGCGCTACGAGCTTGTAGATCTGCTATTTTTCAATAGCTAAAGTATAACATGATGCTTTAAAAAACACCAAGTCTTAGTCTTTCCTTCATCATAATGTTAAATGATTAATTGAATACCGAACCCAGTAAGAAGTGCTTTACTAGAATCACTTCCAAACCTAATGGATGCCGTCGGCTCCTCCCACTGGCCACAAACAGAACAAAACAAAACAAACGAGGCACACAATTGACTGCGATCACTTAGTGGAATATGACGTATTGATTCTATATATGCACAGTTCAATATGACGTATTGATTCTGACTGAACCACACGTACCATGACGAAGGATTGGAAAGGGGATTTCTCACTGCCATGACCAGCTTTCAGTCTCTTCTAAAGAAGGACGATATATTTGCACACTCCCTAAAACAGCAGTGCCTTGCCAAAAGGCACAAAGCATCCGTGTCATTTTAAATTTAGCTAAAAAAGCATTATTTACACTGTGGCTATTCAAAAACATCTACGTACAAGCTCATATACAGTATAGCATCGCGTCATTTCGTGCCGCAACTTGAGCTTCTAGATCTGCTAACGTTGAGTCTTTGCTTCTGGGGGGGGGGGGGGGTGGTCCCTGGACCCTGGACCCTGGACCATAGACCATAATCATTTTGAGATGGGGGTTCCGTGGCCAAATACATCATTTAAATGTTGGGGGTTCTTGACATTTGAGAACTATAGAAACGGTTCAGAAATCTGTTTGGATTTAGTAGACGGTGATGTTTGTCCTTGGCTGCATATAGCATGCTGAATAGATAATAAATAATGGACCTTGATGTGAAAAAGGTTGAAATCCACTGATGTGTATAGATCAAATGTCACTGGACTGAACTGAACATGGAAGAGGTCTGTCATCAGGGACGTGCAGAGAGTGTTAGAGGGGCAGGGGCTGAGGTCACTTTTGGCCCAAAATAGCTGATCTACAAGCTCACGACGCGTCGCGCTGAGCTTGTAGATCTGCTAATTTCGGGCACTCTTTATCTACTGGAGTTGCAGGTGTAACGATATGGATTTCTAAACAAATTAGTTAAATGCAAAATTCTGCATTCCAAGTTCAGGAGACTTTCGGAAAAAAGGTATCCTCCTGAATGCTGCGTCCCAGCATAGTATATGGAAAGGAGAGGAGTGGCATTAGCATTTCTTTCAACATGTAGCAAATGCTATACATTCGTGGTCTGGAGAGGGCAGTTGTTTTACAGGCGGGTAAAGGGCTCCAGGTGCATCAGAGACTGTTGTGTCTGACATGTATCAGTGCATGTTGAGAATCTCTCCATATTCTTCTGTATTTTGTGCATTTGACGACCAGGTTCGCGGTGACGGTTTCCACGATCGAGGGAGGACCAATGTGCATTTGACTCCGTGTAAATGTGTAGTGGTGGCTCCACCCATTATGTAAATGTTTAGTGGCTCCGCCCATTCATTAGGCAGTTTTAATGGCATGCGAGACTGTAAACCTGCACTGTACTATACGTGACTCATTATCAGAGTGCATTGTGGGAGATCTTCAGAGAACACTGCATCATGGAGAGGGAGAGAGAGAGAGAGAGAGAGAGAGTTAGATGGATTGTAAGGCCAGACATTTATTGTGTCTCTCTCCATTAGCTCGAATGAGAGATGGTGCTTCTTGGACGTGGAGCCCCCATCCCCCCCTCCCTCCCTCCCTCTCCACCCCCGGCTTCTTGAAGGTAATGCCCCCCCCCACCCCCACGGGCGGGGCATGGAGACTCCCTTGGGACCATCCTTTGCTTTGGTTTATTTAGGAAATATATATTTATACAGCCATCGTCTGCTTGTGTCAAACGCTATAGAGCAGTGGGAGTAGTGGAAAAAAATGGGTTGCAAAATCGTGGGATAAAAAAATCAACTATGGGTGCTCAAAGATCACAAAGACTGAAATGCTGAAGAAAACTTTCCCTCTCTCTCTCTCTCTCTCTCTCTCTCTCTCTCTCTGCCTCCCTCTGTCTCTGTCTCTCTCTCTCTCGCTCTCTCTCCATCTGCCTCCCTCTGTCTCTTTCTCTCTCTCTCTCTGCCTCTCTCTCTCACACACACACACACACACACACACACACACACACACACTCTCTACTCAGACTCTCTCTTCGGGGCCCCCGAGGCAGTACTTTATTACTGTCTGTGATTGAAGACGGGAACATTCATTGCAGTAGGAGTTATTAGTACAGCTCCAGTAGACGATTAGCTACAACTCTCCCACAACACGCTACAGACTAGAGCTGTGTTGTTTTTATGGCAGGACATTTAAATTTTAGTTTTAGTCTCTTGAATATAGCTTCCATTTAGTCTTCATAGTCACATTTTAGTCACCTGGAATGTTTTAGTGTTAGTCTAGTTTTAGTCGACTAAATATCATGAGATTTTAGATAGACCCGTTCATGGGTCTGTAACTCTCTGAGGGTCCATTTGGTTCCTAATTATCATTTAGCTGGGGAGTCATGGGATCCCTTGGAACTCCAAAAGGATCCCACTTTGGGAACCACTGCTATGGACTCGGGGAGAACATGCGGAGGCGGCTCAGTGGCTGGATGGTAACCGCAAGGTTGCCAGTTCGAACCCTGTGGGCTCCCCCAGAGTTAGGGCCGATTCTTCATACTCCTATTTTACCGCTGTTTCGGCGCTGTATTGCCGAAATGATTTCGGCTCGTCATAAATTTTCAGTAGCACCGAAGAGTCGACTTTTACCCGTCCCCCCGAACCTCAAATGACGTCACATTGTAGGCTCTACAGCGCCGAACCGACTTTTATTCGGCTCTAAAATAGGAGTATGAATCGGCCCTTAGTGTCGAAGTGTCCTTGAGCTCCTGATGTGCTGGTTGGTGCCTTGCATGGTTTCCTCCGCCATCTGAATGTGTGTGTGAATGTAATGTACAATCTATGTAATATAAATGCACTATTTATAATGCCAACTCCACACAGAAAGGCCATATATTTGCCAACCCACCCAGGGTATGGGCGCTGCAGTGTGCAGTAATTTCACGGGGCCGTGCCCGTGAAAATACGCTTGCGTATAGTCCCCCCCCCCCCTCACCTTCTCCGTGTGTCCAACATAAACGCACGGAAATGAATTACTAGGCACGTCAGTCGCTGCCCATCTGAAAAGGCCTTAATAATTAATTGTTGGACCAGAAAGAAATGTGGTACTTGTTTGCCATTGACTTTACGCAGGAGTGTGCATTCGGTGAGTGAGACAGCTGAGATATGTATCGACTGTTTGTGGAGTGTTTTTTTATTTCTTTATTATTTTTTCACCTCGTCTTCAACGAGTCTCAGACTTGACGTGCGGCTCCTCCAGCTATAAGATTTCCCAGAATGCTTTGCAGCCAGAGGGGCTGATATTTCACAGTGCACAGGAAACGCTGGCTGTCATGAGGACGTGGCCGTGGCCTTCTGTCAGGACTGTTATAGGCCTTCGTTCTAATTGAATGAAATAACAAGGTTTGTTTTTCTGCTTCACGTCAACAACAAGGTCTTGAAATACCAGCTCTGTATAGTGGTGAGATGCTGGACAGGATGGCAGCTGTGTGGGAGTGGAAAAAATGATTGCAATTCACGCTTTGTCAAGTCCCGCCCGTGGTTCTGACCCTCTCTTCGCACCCATTGGTTGCCGTTTCGTGGTTGGACGAAAAATCCTTTCTCCATCCACTATATACCATTGAAATAACATGCCTCCATCACAGGTGCAGCATGTTTTAGCTATAATTCAACATAAACAAGACAGAACCAGGCAGAAAGAGCCTGCTGGTTAGTCAGTCAGGGACCAATTAGAAGCCTGACAAAAGGGTGAATTCTGAATCTGTGTTTAGGGGCGGCCATAGGAATCTGGAGGCCCGTTCCAAGACCAAATATGAGGCCTCCATAATATATACCTATATGATTGATTGTAATTATGTTGATACAAATAGTTTAGACTGTTCAATATCACACGCAGTAATTACTCTTGACAATTACGCAGCAGCAGCAGCAACAACACCTCTCCTCATCCTGTCGTCCCTTCACAATAAAGTGTCTCCCCTTTAACTCGCACATTTTACACATGGGTTATTAACAGGAAATATAGGTGTAACTCAATATGGTGAGATAGAGCGAGGCAGCGAGTGAGTGAGAGAGAGAGAGAGAGAGAGAGAGAGAGAGAGAGAGAGAGAGAGAGAGAGAGAGAGAGAGAGAGAGAGAGAGAGAGAGGGGGGGCTGGCAGAGGGTTGACTGATGCCTCAGAGGCCCCCCTGAGGGTGGAGGCCCGTTTCAATTGAAACTGGTGAAACACAGCAAAGGCCTCCTATATGTCTGTGTTATTAGTCCTGCACAGTGGTGGAAAAAAAGGTTTTTAAGCATCAATAATGCAATGTAGAAATAGTCGGTTATACAAGTAACAGTCCGGAATTCAAAATGTACTTTTAAATCACAAAGTATTGGTATCAGAATGTATACTTAAAGAAGAAACTTCTCATTATGCATGTGAGTGGGTTCTTTGGCTCGTATAACCTGCGTGTGAAAAGACAGCATTAAAACAAAAATACATCGCATATAGATGCACCTGGTGGGACGTATCCTCAGTGATGTATCACGAGGTCAACGGGGGTTCGGGTCTACCAACAATCACTCATCAAGTCCCGACTTACGTCCCAGTAATACAGCTACCCTCGATCAGTCCCATTAGGGAAAGACCAGGGCCACACAATCCGTTCCACCCGAACTACTCTGCTGGGACTGGGTGGGAGGTACTATTCTGGCCTCGGCCAGAACTAGGCTCTGTGGGTTGACTCCTGTCCGGGCCCCTCCTACGTCTCACCAGGTCCACTCCTGCTCTCACCAGGCCCAGGCCCTGTGCGTTGCACCAGACTCCTGCTCTCACCAGGCCCAGGACCTGTGTGTTGCACCAGACTCCCAGCACCAGGCACTTCATTCAGGAGTGGTGCAGGATTCTCGAGCCGCAATGGTTCTGCTAGCCTCCACCTATAGCCCATGGTGGCGCCGCAGGCTCCGCTTGTGGATTGAATGGCCCTCCTAAAGGCCTCACCGTGACCGTGGGTTTGTTGGGCTTCTTCCTCACGGAAGACACAGTCTGGGGCGCCAACCCATACTGCTCACCCTGGGTGCCGTCTACATTCCGGCTGTCACCCGTCTCTCCGGTGGTCACCAGACTATATTCCTGGTTGTCACATAGTCTATTCCTATATGAGTCACTATAAATAGAATAACTAAAAGTGAGTTTATCTTAAAAAATACTTAGTATATATACTTAGTATATGAATCGATTATTTTGCGTCCAAACAAAGCAGCGCTGCTTGCGACGTGCACTGTGCACGTATACAGTAGCAGGCTTTCCATCCTTATTTTTACTGTACGATGTGACTTTATATGAGCTTAAAGATGGAGTGCCATAAGTTTTGTATTGTTTTCCATTGTAATAATGTGACAAAGTATACGATGGTTAAGAACATGTCCACCTCCTTGTCCTGTATAATATGAGCAGCACAGATGTTTATTTGAATCTCCTTCGTCTCTTTTACAAGGAGGTGCTGACGGCGTAGAAAGAACAATAAAGTAAAATAAAGTAATTAATCATAAAGTAACAACTGGAAAGTTGATATAAAAAGAAACTTAAATAAATGAGGATAATAAATCGCCAGAATATTCACGCATGCACGCACACACAACGGATGTACAGTGGTTAAAACTTTGTAATGTCAGGTGGTTTGTGTGTGTGTGTGTGTGTGTGTGTGTGTGTGTGTGTGTGTGTGTGCGCGCGCCATAGACTGTAAAAAAAAATATGGACAAAGCATTCTCCGGGTCTGATATGGACATAAAATTAAGCCTGTCAGTCCTTGAATTGTAAATCGCCATCTTTCTAGATCCGTTTGGGCCCAGCTGAGCCATTGGCTGGCCCAGACAACGAGGCGGGACTTCCCCCCTTCTTCTTTGTTGGTTTTAATTTTGACTCGTGGGTGGGGGATC